>NC_048234.1:11015355-11026320 GCF_002007445.2 Ailuropoda melanoleuca | reverse complement strand
AGCCTGCTTCTTCCTCTCCCACTCCCCTTACTTGTGTTCCATCTCTCGCTGGCTGTCTCTCTCTGTCAAATAAATAAATAAAATCTTAAAAAAAAAATCAATCTGTGTTCTCTTCTGCAGCTCAGCTCCCCAAATGCTGCCCCCTCCCGGCAAATGTTTAAAGCCTTTCTGGGGAGTTTTGACTAACCCAAATAGAAAATACTAAAAAAAAAAGTACTAATATTGGGGATTCCCTCCACAAAGCCCACCAAGTGACCAGTGTCCCCATTGGCTTTTCATCTCTTTCTCTGAAATGTGAACAAGGAGCCCGGGATTACCAGACAGCTGTGAAAAAACAGGGATACAAGAAAGCAATTGAAAAGACACCGAGACTTTGTAGGGAAAAGAAAACTTGTATCCTCAAAGGGATAGCCCCAAATATTGCAACCACGATCTCGAACAGGATGCTTTAGAAGAAAACATGCAGGGAAACTTTTGAGCTAAAATTCACGTGACATAAAATTAACCAATTAAAATGTATACTTCAGTGGTGTTTTATGCATTTCGCACAATCGTGATTTTTTTTTAAAGATTTTATTTATTTATTCAACAGAGATAGAGACAGCCAGCGAGAGAGGGAACACAAGCAGGGGGAGTGGGAGAGGAAGAAGCAGGCTCATAGAGGAGCCTGATGTGGGGCTCGATCCCACAATGCCGGAATCACACCCTGAGCCGAAGGCAGACGCTTAACCGCTGTGCCACCCAGGCGCCCCTCGTGATTTTTTTTTTAACTATTGTTTTTTAAAGGTTTTATTTGGGGCGCCTGGGTGGCTCAGCTGGTTAAGCATCTGCCTTTGTTGGCTCAGGTCGTGATCCCAGGGTCCTGGGATTGAGCCCCGTGTCGTGCTCCCTGCTCAGCAGGGAGCCTGCTTCTCCCTCTGCCTCTGCCTGCTGCTCTGCCTACTTGTGCTTTCTCTCTGTGTGTATCAAAGAAATAAATAAAATCTTTGAAAAAAAAAGGTTGATCAACACCATCAATTCTACGACACGGGCAGAAGCATGTTCAGATGGAATATGGCATAGATTGAGAATTAGTCCATTCATTCAGTCATTCATTCCACGTCCGTGGCCCCAACTGGCAAAGGCACATGGAGGCTGGTTCCCTGGTAATGAAACAAACCGGGAATTCAACAAAACTCCCGAGAATTCAGCAAAACGTCTCTTCAGTTGAGAAGCAGGTGGATTGACAGTTTACACCCCTTGATGGACAGATTCTATTCCCAGGAACCCGTCCTGAGGAAAGACTCAGGGATGTTAGCCGTTCATACATCTAGGATGCTCATCACAGTCCTATTTATAAAGAGAAGCTATCTAAACGTCCACTATCGGGGAAGTTAAAGAAAGGAAGCGGGGAAATATTCTAGAGGTACTAAAAACCACGTCTTTGACGTAAGATGGGAAGAGATCACATATTCAGTATAACCCTACATCTGTGAATAATCAATAAAATAAAAAAATACTGGAATAAATTTTACAGTACTGGAATAAAATACATCGAAATGCTTCAGCTTTTATATTTGAGGGGTGAAATTACAGGTAACTTAAATTTTCCACTTTATACTTTTACGCGCTCTCGCATGCACTCCATGTTGTTAAAGTATAACTTTCATGATATAAAAGGGTTATTTTAGAAATCTGAGTACCCACAGAGTAAAAGAGCAAGAAGTACTTTTGTGGACAAAGAAGGAAATCTGACGTGTCCTTATTCTAATGAAGCTTAGAGGCTAATAGGGAAGAGATTTTGTGTTTTTTGCTTTTTTAAAAGGGAATTTGAAAACCCCAGCTGCCCACTTAGGGCCGAGGCTCTTAAAATTTAGTTACATGATACTTTCCGGTGTTTAGGACGGTCCTTGGTAGAGATGAGACAGTAATAAACATTTGGCAGTTGTGTGTCCCAAATAGGGAATGACAAAGTCCAGCTGGATATTAATCAAATTCCCCAGAGGCCCCCAGCCTGTACCGGTCATTATAAAGAGAGATGACATTGAAGGCAGTTTCTCATTAAGCCACCAAGTAACAGGTCTAAGAAGTTAAAATAAAAAACGAAGCACCTGTCTTTGTGGACACAGGGAAGCTCTTGGGACAGCAGCAAGATTAAAATTTCACAGAGACATGGGGGCAGATTCAAAATTTTTCCATGGTACAAATGTACTGGTTGGATACAGAAAAAAGGAGCTATTTGAATACATACTACAGCATTCAGTCGTCTAATTAGACTATGTTTTTTTCCTAAAAAAAAAAAAAATAGAATCATTGTTACTGAAGGAAATCTAGAGAGAATGCATATGTGGATAGAATTGCAGAACACATGTATAACAACTTACCCCAAAAGCACGTGATAGATTATTTTGCACAATTCCACACATTTAGAATCTTGATTAGATGGATACCTTTATTTAAAAAACATGTAATTTGCCAAAGTTGACCCAACAAAGGAGAGAAAGTCTAAACAGACTGATTTTCAGAGAAGAAATCATGAAAGCTGTAAGAATAAATTCGTCCAAAACACCAGGTCACAATAGTTTCATTAAAGAATTCCACCAAACCTTAAAAAAACAGACCACTCCTATTGTATGTAAATTGTTTCAGAGCATACAAAAAAGAAAAAAAAAGTTTTCTTTATGAAGTTAAGTATAATATTAATATCATTAATATCAAAACCTAAGAGAGACTACACACAAAAAAACTATAGACTAATCTTACTTAAAAATATCATTGAAAAAAATTTTTTTTTTTTAAGTAGTCTCCACGCCCAGTGTGGAGCCCAAATTGGGACTTGAACTCACAACCCTGAGACCAAGATCTGAGCGAGATCAAGAGTCAGATGCTTTAGGGGCATCTGGGTGGCTCAGTTGGTTAAGTGTCAGGCTCAGACCTGATTTCGGCTCAGGTCATGATCTCAGGGTTGTGGGACGGAGCCCTGGGTCGGGCTCCACACTCAGCGGGGAGTCTGCTTGGGATTCTGTCTCTCCATCTCCTTCTGCCCCTCCCCCCGTGCTTACTCTCTGTCTCTAATAAATAAATAAATCTTAAAAAAAAAAAAAGTCCAACACTTAACTAACTGAGCCTCCCAGGCACTCCTGAAAAATTCTTAAATAAATGTCAACCACATTTAGCAACTTAATAATAATAACCAGGATTGTTCAACATGAGGAAACCAATATCTTTTATTATCAAAANCCAAGATCTGAGCTGAGATCAAGAGTCAGATGCTTTAGGGGCATCTGGGTGGCTCAGTTGGTTAAGTGTCAGGCTCAGACCTGATTTCGGCTCAGGTCATGATCTCAGGGTTGTGGGACGGAGCCCTGGGTCGGGCTCCACACTCAGCGGGGAGTCTGCTTGGGATTCTGTCTCTCCATCTCCTTCTGCCCCTCCCCCCGTGCTTACTCTCTGTCTCTAATAAATAAATAAATCTTAAAAAAAAAAAAAATCCAACACTTAACTAACTGAGCCTCCCAGGCACTCCTGAAAAATTCTTAAATAAATGTCAACCACATTTAGCAACTTAATAATAATAACCAGGATTGTTCAACATGAGGAAACCAGTATCTTTTATTATCAAAATAGATCTAAGGAGAAAAACGATAGGGTCATCTCTATAAGCACTATGAAGTCATTGGACAAAATGCTCAACCATTCTTGCTGGACACGTTCAATAAAGCAGACTCCCTGAATTCTTCCTGAACATGATTTTACAGAACATGAACACATAAACATGGTTGTGTGTGTGTGTGTGTTTGCCTGTGTGTGTATGTCAGCCTGAAGCCAGCATACTATTACAGAGGAACATTGGAAACATTGTCTCTGAAGCCCTGAACGCGACCAGCATTTCCACTATCACATCAGTTCATTACACAACCAAAGCCATTAAGCAGGGAAAGAAATCAGTGGTGTAAATCCAGAAGGGAGAATATAAAATTAAGCATATTTAGTAGATGATATAATTGTATTCTTCAAAAACCCATGAGAATCAGCTGAAAACTACTGCCAATGATAAAAGGAATTCAAAATTTTAACAAGACACAAAATTCACATACAGGAATAACAGTCTTCCCACATACCGACTGCCACTTGGATTATATAATGAAAAGAAAGGCCTTACCTGCAATGGCAACAAAAAGGTAAAATATCCAGAGATACGTTTAACCAGGAATGTATAAAACCTTCCTCAGGAAAATGATAAAAGCACACGTGAACAGAAGCTGGCATTTCCAAAATATTCCTCAGCTATGTGAACCCAAAAGCTGAGAGTGTCAGAGAAGTACGCATTTTATGAAAGCACAGAGGGCCCCACATCTGGGACTGAGATGACAACAGCAAATTGCTGATTGGTCTGTCTCCAACTTCAATACTGTGTTGAATAGAAATAGCAAAAGTAGACATTCCGTCTTGCTCCTGATCCTGGGGGAAAAGCTTTGTCTTTCTTTCTTTCTTTTTTTAATATTTATTTATTTACTTTAGAGAGAGAGGGAGAGCAAGCAGGGGGAGGGAGAGAGAATCCCAAGCAGACTCCCCACCAAGCGTGGAGCCCAGCACAGGGATCGATCCCAGGACCCCGAGATCATGACCTGAGCCAAAACCAAGACTCAGACACTCAACCGACTGAGCCACCCAGGCGCCCCTGTCAGCTTTTCATAAATGCCCTTTATCGTGTTGAAGAATCTTTCATCTTATTTTAATAACTTTTACAACCTTGTCTCATTTCATTTTTTAAATTGTAAAATGTACGTCACGTAGATTGGCTGTTTTACCGTTTTATAGGTATAATTCAGTGGCATTAAGTGCGTTCACCATCACCCATCTCTAGAACTTTCTCATCATTCTAATTGGAAACCGTGTACCTATTAAACAGTAACTCCCCGTCACCCCCGCCACCCTCCAGCCCTTGGTAACACCATTCTGTTTCTGCCTCTGTGAATCTGACTACCCCAGATAACTCGTGTAAGTGGAACCATGCAATATTAGTCTCCATTTCATTTTCTGTAATTTGGCCAAACTTCCCTTTTGACCTCTTGCTTAGTCTACCTTTTGTTGTTTTGAACTGGCTTTCACCTCTGTTAAAACATTCTTTTTCTCTTCCATTTCTTTCCTGAGTTTTAATTACTTTTTTGTCCTCTCCTATTGTCTTACCTATTTCTTTTTTCTATTTAACCTTCTAATCTATTCCTTTTTTTTTTAAGATTTTATTTATTTATTTGACACAGAGACAGCCAGTAAGAGAGAGACAGGCAGGGGAGTGGGAAAGGAAGAAGCAGGCTCCCAGCAGAGGAGCCTGATGTGCGGCTCGATCCCAGGACTCTGGGATCACGCCCTCAGCCGAAGGCAGATGCTTAACGACTGAGCCACCTAGGCGCCCCATATTTCTTAAACTATTTCTTCCAGCTCTTTTTTCTTTTCGAAGATTGTTTCTGTTTCTCAAGAGGTTGTGAGAACTATACATTCGGATACTTCTGTTGTGTAAGGTTTTTATCTCCCCTTCCTTAGAGGTGTGTGTGTGTGTACATGTGTGTAATGTCCATGCATGGGTCCCATGTCCATCCTTTCCTATAACTGACCTGTGGACATAGATCATATCAGGCAAGCATTTGCTGAAGAAGCATGTGGTGTTAGGACAGGTAGGACAGCGAGGCTTCAGTTCAAATTTGTTGGTCTTAAACACCTCTCATAAAATCTGTTATTCCCTGCCATGGAAAGACACGCAAATATCCAATAAACACCGGAGAAGTCGCCCACCATCATTAGCCAGCAGAAAAACGCAAGGTAGCATCACAATGAGATATCACTGCATGCCCACCAGAAGAGTTCATTTTTCAAAACTGACATTATGAGGCACTGGAGAGGCTTAGAGTCACTGCACTGTCATATGTTATCAGCGGGGAATACAAATTGGTGTAAGCATGTTGGAAAATTATTTGAAAGTTAAACATGTTAGACACGTCTTTGCTTTCACCCAGAAACTCTGTAGCAGAGATTGGGTAGAGGCGTAACTAGGATGCCAGTAATGTTCTGAGTGGTAGACACATAGGTGGGTTGACTCTGTAATAATTCATTGTATACATTTTTTTTTTTAAGATTTTATCTGAGAGAGAGTGAGAGAGCACGAGAGCCGAGTGAGGGACAGCGGGAGAAGCAGACTCCCTGGTGAGCAGGGAGCCTGATGTGGGGCTCAATCCCAGGATCCTGGGATCATGACCTGAGCAGAAGGCAGATGCTTAACCGACTGAGCCACCCAGGTGCCCCTTCATTGTATACATTTCTAATTCACACACTATTTTATATTTATGTCATAGCAAATGAAAATGTAATGCTTATTGTTTCTTTTAAAAGATTTTTTATTTATTTATTTGACAGAGATAGAGACAGCCAGCGAGAGAGGAAACACAAGCAGGGGGAGTGGGAGAGGGAGAAGCAGGCTCACAGCGGAGGAGCCTGACGTGGGGCTCGATCCCACAACACCGGGATCATGCCCCGAGCCGAAGGCAGACGCTTAACCGCTGTGCCACCCAGGCGCCCCTGTAATGCTTATTATTTAAAACAGCTGTAGCCTATATGCAAAGTTTAGACATTTGATCTCAATTATCAGCAGGGAGAGTTTTCTTAAAGGCAAAGGTGAAATAGACACTCTTAATTCTTTCAGCCTCAGAGGGACTAAGGTTGTGAGTGTATGCCCAGGACTTCTCCCTTCTGGCCCTAATTTGGATTCCTACGAAGTTGGATGATTTGCTCATAGCTTATGCTCCCCCGCAAGGAGTATATTGGCTGCTTACATATATTTTTCACACTTTTCTTTTAAAGATTTTATTTTTATTTATTCGACAGAGATAGAGACAGCCAGCGAGAGAGGGAACACAAGCAGGGGGAGTGGGAGAGGAAGAAGCAGGCTCACAGCGGAGGAGCCTGACGTGGGGCTCGATCCCACAACACCGGGATCATGCCCCGAGCCGAAGGCAGACGCTTAACCGCTGTGCCACCCAGGCGCCCCTGTAATGCTTATTATTTAAAACAGCTGTAGCCTATATGCAAAGTTTAGACATTTGATCTCAATTATCAGCAGGGAGAGTTTTCTTAAAGGCAAAGGTGAAATAGACACTCTTAATTCTTTCAGCCTCAGAGGGACTAAGGTTGTGAGTGTATGCCCAGGACTTCTCCCTTCTGGCCCTAATTTGGATTCCTACGAAGTTGGATGATTTGCTCATAGCTTATGCTCCCCCGCAAGGAGTATATTGGCTGCTTACATATATTTTTCACTTTTTTTTTAAAGATTTTATTTTTATTTATTCGACAGAGATAGAGACAGCCAGCGAGAGAGGGAACACAAGCAGGGGGAGTGGGAGAGGAAGAAGCAGGCTCATAGCAGAGGAGCCTGATGTGGGGCTCGATCCCATAACACCGGGATCACGCCCTGAGCCGAAGGCAGACGCTTAACCGCTTAACCGCTGTGCCACCCAGGCGCCCCTATTTTTCACACTTTTAAGACCGTTTAACTCCTTTGACCCCATAGTGGAATTAATCAAAGGACATGGACAACAGAATTAAGTGAAGTGTAGCAAGTCTTTCTATAATAAAGTCTCTTTTGACAGCAAGTGGCAAAGATTCAATTCAAATTTCAGGCCCCTAACATTTAGAAATTTATTGGCTTATGAAACTGGAGAGGTATTTTGCAGATGTACCTTTAGCTTCAAGCCTTACTAGATGCAACTAATCTTCTTACGACACGGTCTCTGAACTCTGCCTTCCTCTGCATTAGCTTTCTTCTCAGCAAGTCATTTTCTTGAGTGCCAGCAAGTCACCTGGTGATCCCATAGGGAAAAGCATGTTCCTGGGGTGGTTGGTGTGGGGAGGGGGATGGGGGGTGGGAGGTTGTGCCTGGCTGGCTCAGTAGAACATGTGATGCTTGATCTCAAAGTTGTGAGTTTGAACCCCATATTGGGTGTAGAGAGTACTTATAGACATAAAATTTTTTAAAAAGCATGTCTTTTTCATGATAGTTCTAACAAAAGTCCCCGGGTCACCTGACTATTCCTGAATCAATCACTGTGGCTAGGAAGATTTGATACTCCCATACAGGCATGGGTCATATGGAAACCCTGAGGCGATGAAGAGGGGTCATGGAATGGATCGCCCGCAATAAAGAAACTTTATTTTACAACGAAAAGGGAGGGAGGGAGGAAAAGTATGGCAGACAGGCATACTGAAATCACCAATCTACTACATTTCCTGGAAGAAATAGCTTGATCCTAGTCCTGGATCCTGCAGGGGTGATTTCATTGGCCCACAGCTACTTGAAGCAATGAGTGTATCATATTCAAAGGCTGAAAGAATATTTCAACTTGGGAATATGGTCAAAGAATCCCCAGTCTCTCATTGGTTCCATACATATATCACTTTGTTCTGTGAAAGTATTTGGATATGATTTTAAAGTGTGCCCAACAAAATGCCATCGATTTCCCCAACTAATAAAGAAAATGTTTAAGAATTAGTAAAGAGGGCGCCTGGGTGGCTCAGTCGTTAAGCATCTGCCTTCAGCTCAGGTTGTGATCCCAGGGTCCTGGGATCGAGCTCCGCATCGGGCTCCCTGCTCAGCGGGAAGCTTGCTTCTCCCTCTCCCACTCCCCCTGCTTGTGTTCCCTCTCTCGCTGGCNTGCATCGGCGGGCTCCCTGCTCAGCGGGAAGCTTGCTTCTCCCTCTCCCACTCCCCCTGCTTGTGTTCCCTCTCTCGTTGGCTGTCTCTATCTCTGTCGAATAAATAAATAAAATCTTTAAAAAAAAAAAAAGACTTGGTATGTGATGGAGACTATAGCTTTTCCTAAATGTAAGAAACCTGCACTCTCCCCTTTAACCATGGTATCTGCGTGTGGAGTGGCTTTTTCCCCCCTTTCTTTTTGCCAAAAGAAGGCAAGGGAGAAGTAGAGAAGAGTTTGATGGTCATGCCAACTTCTTCCTTTCCTAAGAATCTCTTTAAATAAGCCTCACGTCTTACCCGCTATTGAGAAAGCCACAAATGTGTGGACAATGCCAAGACACCAAGACCAGAGTAATGGGCAGTGTATCATTCATTCATTCACTCCGTCTTTATTGAATACCAACTAATGGCCGCATTCTACACTAGATGCTAATTTACAGTGAGCATGAAAGACAAAGTCCCTGACTTTTTTTTTTTTAAGATTTTATTGATTTATGTGACAGAGAGACAGCCAGCAAGAGAGGGAACACAAGCAGGGGGAGTGGGAGAGGAAGAAGCAGGCTCCTAGTGGAGGAGCCNAAGATTTTATTGATTTATGTGACAGAGAGACAGCCAGCAAGAGAGGGAACACAGCAGGGGAGTGGGAGAGGAAGAAGCAGGCTCCTAGTGGAGGAGCCCGATGTGGGGCTCGATCCCATAACGCCGGGATCACGCCCTGAGCCAAAGGCAGACGCTTAATGACTGCGCTACCCAGGCGCCCCAAAGTCACTGACTTTAAAAGACATTCCAGTGGGGAAGACAGACATAAACAAGGATCCATGATAGCTAGCTGGAGATAAGGCTGTAGCAAGATGTGTCAGGGTCTGGCCGTGGAAAGAGAAACCGCTCTAGTTATTTCAGGCAGAGGGAATTTTAGCAGTCACAGATATCAGATGGAAGAATGGAGTGCTATCAAAGATAAGAGGCTGCTAAAAATACCCTTGGTGAAACCCATGGGAGCTGTAGCAGCTCTGATGCCTGTCACTGTCATCCTCTATTTACTACAGAAGTGTCCCGTCACCTGCTGGAGTCAGGAATGATCCTACCTCCCCTTTCACGGTAGCAGTGGCCAGCAACCACTACACTACTGAATCCAGAAGCAAGCCGGTTACTTTCCTCCCCCTACCGTCTTAATTCCTGCTTACGCCTCCCAATGGTAGAAGTTCCTTGGAAGCCCTGGCATGAAAACCTGGGGAAAGTAGTTCATACACCCTGTGCCCCGGGGGTACAGTAGTATTTACAGGGCACGTGTAGAAATCAGAAATGACATATACATAACCTCCACAGAATGAAAAGTAGAAGCCGGGAAACCGGTAGGATCCTAGCACTATAGACGGTGCAAATGAAACGATTTGGCTTGGACTAGAGTAAAAGTGATTGGATTTCAACATATCTTTTTGAAGACAGGGTCAAAGAGAAAAGTCAAGGATGATTTCAGGAACTTTGGCCCGAGTCAACGGGATAATGGACATACCATTTATTGAAACAGGGAACACTGGGGGAGGTGTGCCTTGTATTTGGTGGATGACGGTAAATAAAAAGTTCTATCCCAAGTGAACCAAGGGCCGTGTGTCATATCTATTTGCATGTAATCATGGGACCGCCACCCACGGGGTTAGATGAGGAAGTCATGAGATGTGAAAAGAGAACAGGTTCAAAGCCGGGTTCAGCAAAGGAAAACCCAGAGGGCTCAGCCAGGGAGGTAGAAAGAAAACCAGAAGCGGGTGGTGGGGGTGAGGTGGGTGGGGGTGGAAAACAAGCCAACACTGGGTCTCGAGAAGACGGCAATTGCTCAGTGGTGCCAACCGTCGCGGGACCTGGGGATGACCTGCTTGGACTGGGCACAGGGCAGCTGGGGAGGCAAATCTGGGCGCCGTGGGTTTCTCCTCTGGAGGACTTCTGCTGCAAAGGGGAACAGAAAAACGGGAAGGCAGCTAGTGGGTGAGAGGCAGCCAAGGGAGAGCGTCTGTCACGACGTTCGCACTCGGCCAGCACAGACGTCGAGGAGGTAGGTGCAGGCTTCCTGCCCTCAGGAGACGAACCTCAGAGGACTTTCTGGAAAACCGTGCACGCTGCAAGCAGGGCGGCGACGAGCGCGGGCAGGGGATGAGGGAGCGGGCGGTGGCGCGCCAGCTCCGCGGGCCCCAGAGCCGCACGGCCGCGCGGGGTGATGGCGCTCGCGGTCCACGGACGCGGCGACGCCG
>NC_048234.1:11004735-11015255 GCF_002007445.2 Ailuropoda melanoleuca | reverse complement strand
TCCGGCCCGCGGGGGGCATCCCTCCGGCCCGCCACGCCCCCGCCGCCGCGGGCGCTCCCCGACCTCCCATTTCTCCGTAGGAACAGGCCATGGAGAGCCAAGTCAAGCGGACGCGCGACGCGTTCGCGTCCGGCCGGTCGCGCCCCCTGAGGTTCCGGCTGCAGCAGCTCGAGGCCTTGCGCAGGATGGTGCAAGAGCGCGAGAAGGACCTCCTGGAGGCCATCGCCGCCGACCTGTGCAAGGTACGAGCGCGGCGGGCGGCGCCGGGCCACCCGCCTCCCGCCGTCCCCCTTGCGGACCGCATTCCGCCCGAGCTTTTGCATTTTACATTTATTTTTGATTACGTAACCACTGTGGGAGTGTTATCTCCAGCCGTTCTGATAAAGCAAGTTTGCCTTGACTTTTCCGAAACTCTTACCTTGCTTAGTCAGTGCCACTCATTGCAGACACAGAGACAAGTGTCTTCTGGCCTCTGTTCCTCTTTTGTGAATTGCCTTTTAGATCCTTGCCTGTTTTTCTGTTGCCTTTGTGGTCCTTTTCTTTATTATTTGTAGAAATTCTTTGTATAGTGCGGATTTCGGTAATCTGGCAGCTTAATATATCGCAGAATGTTTTTCTCCGGATCTGTTTCTTGCCTTTTGGTTTATGGTTTCTTCTGTAGACGGAGGTTTTTGGGTTGTCGTTGTTTCACTGAAATTTTCCTCCCTGACTCTGTTTTAGGCCAGTGCACCTCAAACTCCAGTGTCTTGGTGAATCACTTGGGGATCTTGTTAAAACGCACCTTAGGGTTCAGTAGGTCTTGAAGGGCATCTGAGGTTCAAAGTTTCTAACAAGCTCCCAGGTGCTACCATGCTGCCTGTTTTGGAACCATGCTTTTAAAAAATTATTTCGTTTTTTAAAGTTGAAGTATAGTTACTAGACATACAGTATTATATTAGTTTCATGTGTACAACAGGTGTGCAATATGGCTTTTTCACTTATTTCACCTTCTCTAGGTCCACCCATATTGTCACAGATGGCAAGATTACATGCTTTTTTTAGGGCTGAGTAGTATTCCATAATATACATACATATGTATAAATACGTGTGTGTATACCACATTTTCTTTATTTGTTCATCTATCAGACCCTCAGGTTGCTTCCATATTTTGGCTATTGTCAGTAATGCTGCAGTGAACATAGGGATGCATAAATCTTTTTGAATTAGTGAGGTTTTTGTTTTGTTTTGTTTTTGGAGTTTTTTGTGTTTTTTTCGATTTTATTTTTTAGAGTAATCTCTCCACCCAGTGTGGGGTTTGAGCTCACACCTCCACGGAGTAGTAATCTTACACTCTCTTGATGGAGTCGCATGCTGTACTGACTGAGCCAGCCAGGTGCCCCTTAATTAATGTTTTCTTTTTTCTTTTCTTTTCTTTTTTTTCTTTCTTCTTTCTTTCTTTTCTTTCTCTCTCTCTCTCTTTCATAAATACTCAGAAGTGGAATTGCAGGATGGTGTGGTATTTCTGTTTTTAATATGGCACACACCCTAAAATTAGTCAATAAATCTTCACATATGGCCCAGGCACTTTTCAAACTGGTACATCTGTGCTGGGTCTTAGAGTGAGTGAGTTTGTGTGCACACTGTTTACAAGCAGGGTCTTGGATTCCTATAGGCCTCCAGCTCTTCACTAACCCCATCCCCATCCCAGTTAAGCCCTGCTGACTTCTTTTTTTTGAATATTTTATTCATTTATTTGACAGCAGAAAGCACAATCGGGGAACAGCAGAGGGAGAGGGAGAAGCAGGGAGCCCGATGCGGGGCTCGATCCCAGGACCCCGGGATCATGAGCTGAGCTGAAGGCAGGCGCTTCCCGGAGGGAGCCACCCAGGCGCCGCACCCCTGCTGATTTTCAAAGCTAGAGTTACAGAGGCTCCCCGGTGCAGGTCCCCAGGGCGGGGACACCTGATGTGGGGCTTGAACCCGTCCCTCTTCAGGGAGGATCTCCATGCCTGTGATATCACTGCTGGTTGTGGGTCCCTGTGCCAGGGGTGTGTGTTTGGACTCGACCATGTCTCTGCTCCTCCCACCCTTCTCCATGTAGCTTTTTCTTTTATGACTTGAGCTGTGGAAGAGGTGTTTTGTGGGTCTTTAGGTCACTCTCAGAGATGCAGTTGGAGCCTTGGAGAGTCCATGGGAGGAGCTGAGCTTAGGGTCCTCCCACTCCACCATCTTCCGCAAAAAAACCTGGAACCACTTTTTGAGTAGCAAGGTGTGGGGCAGGTTTTAGGGTGTAAGTATATTACTGTCTGTTTTCTAATAATATTGTTATCACTTTGTTTTTATATTTTATCTTTATTCCAGGGGGTAACAAAGCCCTGCTCTGTCTCTGGGAGTCTCCCTCCCATCCCCCCAAAGATTATTTTGAAGGGTAGTAACACCAGCAGTAATAACAATGGTAGCTCTAAACTTTCCTTTCTAGTATTTTTGGTAGAGAGAGGCTGTGATATCAAATTAGCAAGATGACAGAAATAAGATCTCAGAAAGGATGTGTCAGTCGTTCTGTAAGTATCAGGTGTTTGTGGGAGTATACATATATACAATTACTGAAGAAAAACAGGAAGTTCCTTGCCCTTGAGGGATTTACATTTGGGAAACAAAACATACACAGATATAATGTGAATATAGTTATAAATCAGTCTGTAAGGGCAAAGCATTAAGATACACACCAGAGGCAGAATTGCTGTGTTTTTTCAAGACAGGCTAATATTAATCAGGGAAATCTTCCTGAAAGAGATAATGTTTGATCCTAACTTTAAAAGGCTTGGACCTGGGACGCCTGGGTGGCTCAGTTGTTAAATGTCTGCCTTCAGCTCAGGTCATGATCCCAGGGTCCTGGAATCGAGTCCCGTAAAAGGCTTGGACCTGGGACGCCTGGGTGGCTCAGTTGTTAAATGTCTGCCTTCAGCTCAGGTCATGATCCCAGGATCCTGGAATTGAGTCCCACATCGGGCTCCTTGCTCGGTGGGGAGCCTGCTTCTCCCTCTGCCTGCCTCTCCCCCTGCTTGTGCTCGCTCTCTCTCTCTCTCACAAATAAGTAGAAATCTTTATAAGAAATAAAAAGGCTTGCATCAGTAAAGAAGGATTTAGAGGGGTTGACTATATTAGAGCGGAAGTTAGCAAGCCCTTGCTAAGGGCGTGAAGGGCATGAAGGGAATGTGCAGAGGTAGCCTAGTCTCATAAATGTCACGGCAGGTGTACCTGACCTGATTTCCGGTGTTCAGAGCTGAGTGCTTGTGCAAGGTAAACTGTGACTCTCTTTGTAACAGAGTGAACTCAACGCATACAGTCATGAAGTCATTACCATTCTCGGGGAACTTGATCTCGTGCTGGAGAATCTTCCTGAATGGGTCACTGCGAAGCCAGCTAAGAAGAATTTGCTCACCATGCTGGATGAGGCCTACGTTCAGCCGGAGCCCCTGGGAGTCGTACTGATCATTGGAGCTTGGAACTACCCCTTTGTTCTCACCATTCAGCCCCTGATCGGAGCCATTGCCGCAGGTCCGGGGTCAGCTTCTGTCTTCCTAACTCTTTCGAGGGGCTTCTGCTCTCACACGGGTCGGGACTTACGGATGGTGGCTTATGAAACACATTTGCTGTGGCCGTTGGCCTTGCTTTACACCAGCAGTGTACTGAGGATGCGAAAGTATCGTTTGTCATGTTTATATATATGTACCTATAATGTGTACTTTAGCAAGTACACAGCACTTTATTACAGCGAAAGTACACTCAAGGTGGCTGAGCATGCAGGTTCTGGGGATGGAACCGGCCAAAGGTTGCTTTGGGACGAGATATTATTATAGGTCTCTCTTCTGCCCTGGGAGGAACGGCGATGTACGAAGGTTTTTTTTTTTTTTCTTTTCACTGTCTTCTCTTTTAAAGTAATCTCTGCCCCCAACGTGGGGCTCAGACTTATAATACTGATCTCAAGAGCTGCAGGCATGCTCTACTGGCTGAGCCAGCCAGGTGCCCCTTTATTATCATTTTTTAAGTGGGCTCCAGAGACTTGCAGGTGACTGTTTCTTGAAATACCCGGAGAACAAACCTGTGAGGGTCTCAAGTCATGCATTGACGGGTCCAGGAGTTTGGAGTCATGCATGCCTGTTCTCGTGGGGTTTCGGTTGCTGGCTCAGGCGTTGGGTGAGCCATTTGATGGTATCTGACCAGTTTCTTCATCCAGCTGTGGGCTGTGGGAGTAATATTAGCTTGGGTATACAGCAAGCGCCAGGAGATTGATTTCTCACTTCTGCTGGACGCATACCAACACCTTGATGTTGACAAGGCTTGTTTGCCCAATAATTCCAAGGCAAACAGGAAAGTCCAGCGGTGAGATTGTGGGTAAAGCCGGAGGAGTAGGGGAGGATAATGGAGCCTGTTATCAGTGATACAAAGCTAATGAGAACCAAGGAGTTGGAATCCGAGGAAGGAAGACAAGCTCTTGGGATGCCTGGGTGGCTCCGTCGGTGACGCGTTTGCCTTCGGCTCACGTCACGATCCCAGGGTCCTGGGATCGAGCCCCGTGTCGGGTTCCCTGATCAAGGGGGAGCCTGCTTCTCCCTCTCCCCCTCACCGCATTCATGCGCACGTGCACTTTTCTCAAATAAAGTCTTAAAAAAAAAAAAAAGACAAGCCCTTAGGCTCGTTGAGGAAGAGCAGAATTCAGAGCTGCAGGAGTATAATGGGAGTGCCTAGCCTGTATTCCCACCGTGAACACTGTTTTGGTAGGTTTTTCCTGTTACTCAAGTATTAAAAGCCATCCTGCTTTTTTTGCTTTGTTTAGGAAATGCTGCCATTATCAAGCCTTCTGAACTAAGCGAAAAAACAGCTAAGATCTTGGCCGAACTCCTCCCACAGTATCTGGACCAGGTAATAATGTCTTGACCCACCCTTAGCATGTCTGTTTCTAGTTGGGGGGGACACACATCTGATCTTCCTACTAGTGCATCTCACGGATGGCTGTCTGCGTGGAATTGCTGTAGGGAGGAGTCCTAATTTAGGATTTAGGATTTAGTCATAGCTGGAGTTGTACACAATTACTCAAACAATCTGGAGGCTAATTGTGGGTTCTCCTTGCTTTCTTGTCAC
The DNA here is from genome assembly GCF_002007445.2 of Ailuropoda melanoleuca. Classification (NCBI taxonomy): domain Eukaryota; kingdom Metazoa; phylum Chordata; class Mammalia; order Carnivora; family Ursidae; genus Ailuropoda; species Ailuropoda melanoleuca. Next base: position 11,010,134 of record NC_048234.1, on the reverse strand, counting down.
TGCTACGGCCGCCCACGGAACTCTGTTGTCCTAATAGCTGGGGTTATCGGGCTCAAAGGGTGATGAAGACAGGATGTATCATGGGGTTAAGTAGGATTTGGAACCAGAAGCTCCAGGTTGAAGGTCCTGCTTTGTCCCTCACCGGGGGTAAATTCTTCACTGTCTCACAGCACGGGGATAGTAAGGCCCACCCCGCCTCTCTGAGTTTGTTGGGGGGAGCCAGTCACAGACGTTCTCTAGATTAACCCACATGCAAGTTAAAACTGGAAGCATTTGTTGGACAATTGAACTGTGGAGTAAGCGAGAACTAATGAGCCCTCCTAGTTAGTAGGAGATCAAGTGGAAGCATGGGGCTCCCAAGCCCGCTTTTATCTCATGCTCTCTGAGTCTGTTTTTTTTTTTTTTTTTAAGATTTATTTATTTATTTATTAGAGAGAGACAGCCAGCGAGAGAGGGAACACAAGCAGGGGGAGTGGGAGAGGAAGAAGCAGGCTCCTAGTGGAGGAACCTGATGTGGGGCTCGATCCCGGAACGCCGGGATCATGCCCTGAGCTGAAGGCAGATGATTAACGACTGCGCCACCCAGGCGCCCCTCTCTGAGTCTTTTGAACACCTGGGTCTGTGTCTCTTCCTCACCATCTGTTCCCTGTCATTGCTCTCCCAGCTGCTGCGGCACAAGACGTTCTTCCATTCTGGCTGTTAGTAAGAAGAGCGCAGGGCACCTGAGGGCTTGGTCCAAAGCTGGGGGACCGCTCCCCAGTCCTGGGTAAGGAAACTGAGGCTCAGATGTGCAATAGGGTTGCTAGTGAGTGACAGAGCCCAGATGTAGTCCAGATCTGACTTCTAGAGCGAGCGCTCTCCCCTGTGGTTCTTCGAGCTCTGCTTGCTTGGCATTTCCCTGGCTCCTGGCCCGGGCTTTGCCCTGCAGGGTTGCATAGGGTGAGCACGTTCAGCTCGAGACAGTCAGCTGAGACCTGTCCTGCAGTCCCCGGCCACGGACCCTTCACCAAAATCTCCTGCTCTCACAGCTCCCATCTCCTGCATTTCCCCGGTCGAATCCAGCCGTTCGCTCTGCTCTCTTGGGCGTCTGTACTGCCAAGCTCGTGTGGAAAGCTGCGGACTCTTCCCCGGTTGCTTCCACCGCAGGTGGATGGGTCTCAGACGCCATCAGACTCTGTTCTCCACGTGTCCTCCGTCACTTCCCTCCTGCCTCCTCCCTGGCATCGGTCCCCCTCTTTTCCCAGTCCTCCTCAACGCTGCAGGTTTCTGTCGAAGAAATTGCTCATTCCATGGTGGGATTTAATGGTGACGTCAGTGCTTCTGTTTCTCCTTCCCGAAGGACTTGTACGCTGTTATTAACGGTGGCGTCAAGGAAACCACGGAGCTCCTCAAGCAGCGGTTTGACCACATCCTCTATACGGGGAGCATGGCCGTCGGGAAGATTGTCATGGAAGCCGCCGCCAAGCATCTGACCCCCGTGACGCTTGAGCTGGGGGGGAAGAGCCCATGTTATGTCGACACAGACTGTGACCTGGACACCGCTTGCAGGTGAGCCTGCTTATACCCGAGGGCTTCCCGACAGCGACAGGGAGGTGTGTCCTCTCTGTACCAGGGTCCTGGGCCTCCTGGCTCAGAGGGACATCATGAGGCTGGAGTGCTTGATGTCCCCAGGGGCAGCAGAACACTTTCCCGAACCGTCTCTTGCTTCCACTGCCAGAAGGAATGAGCAATGGCTCTTGACATTACACGGTTGTCCTTCAGAGTTACAGAAAAGTTCTTTTTTTTTTTTTTTTTAAGTTTTTTTTTTTTTTTTTTACNTTGACAGAGACAGCCAGCGAGAGAGGGAACACAAGCAGGGGGAGTGGGAGATGGGGGGAGTGGGAAGCAGGCTCCCAGCAGAGGAGCCTGATGTGGGGCTCGATCCCAGAATGCCGGGATCACGCCCTGAGCTGAAGGCAGACGCTTAATGACTGTGCCACCCAGGCGCCCCAGAAAAGTTCTTTTCTTGAGCTTACAGACCTTAAATTTAACTGTTTCAAGAAGTTTAACTGCAGCACTGGTAGGTGATGCAGGAAGTAGGTAAAGGATCATGTGTGTGTAATAAAATCTTCAGATTCCCAGCAGAAAGGTATATGCTTACCTCTTAATGAGTTCCTTGTTGACAAAATCAGTTATTACTCATGTTTTCATTCTGAAAAACACCTTGCAGCTGGGAACCAGAAAACAAAAGGTTTCAGATGCTCTCTGCTAAAGCAGGTTTAGCTCCCAGGAGATGCCAAAACCCAGCACTGGCTGTGTGCTCGGGGTGGTCTGGCTTTTCTCTCCCCTTCCGAGATGGGCAAAGAGGGTTTGTAGGCAGGTAGGCGGTGTCCAGGTTGTCCGGTTGCCAGAGCTGAGGCCTTCAGTAGAAGGTTCAGGTCGTAGGCTTTGATTCTTATGTGGGCATGGCTTTCCAAAGTGGGGCGTGGCTCCGCAGAGCAGAGGGCGGTCTTGGGGGCAGAATGCTGTCCTGCTTTTTACCTGAACCCCTTGCCAGCAGGACCTAGAGCCACAACCAGGAGAATTGAATTCTGTATGGAACTCCCGACATCCGGATGTCCCCTTGGCTAGAGTGGGAGGAGAAGAGGGTGTGGGAAGGCTGGTGCTTTTCTCAAAACAGGCAGTGGCCTCCCTGCTCATGAGTACTGTTTCCCACGAGCCGGCACGAGCATGTCACTGCTCCTTTTGGAGTATTCTGTGTCGGTGGGAAAATGCATTCTAAGTTCTAACCAAGTGATTTAGAGATAAGTTTTTAAAGCATTTTTTTGTTCTTTATAAAGACCTCAAAGACTTCTAAGTAAATCTGTGAAGACATGGTGGTTGGAAAATATTCGGACAACACAGACGCTTGTAGCGGTTCAGCAGTAGACTGAGTTCAGTGGCTATTCTGGTTTTCTTCTCCTCAGGCGTATAACTTGGGGGAAGTACATGAATTGTGGCCAGACCTGCATTGCTCCTGACTACATTCTCTGTGAACCGTCCCTCCAGAATCAAATTGTGCAGAAGATCAAGGAAACCGTGAAGGTTTGTGCTTAACACATCTGATTCCAGTGGTTTCGTTAAGAGACGTGTCTAATCGGCTGTGTGCAGGCAGCATTCTTGCCCCCGCCCCCAGGAGAATTCCAGTAACATATGTGGCTGAATTAATTTATGGCTTGTTCAGAATGCTCTGGGCACCTTTCATAGAATGTCTGTTAGGAGCAAGATGGGGTTGGTGTTTACCCCACTTCAACTGTCTAGTTGATGTGTTGAAACAACTGGCTAGTTGTGGCACACACTTTGAAAAAAAAATAGTTGTGTTCTGTGGTTTTTTTAGAGGATGTTGCCGATCCTCTGAAATGCGGCCGAGGCCCTTTGGCCTGTTGGCCGTTGCTGATTAAGGTTTTTGGTTCTTGTGTATACAGAGGGCTTAGGAAGGCCGGTAGTTTGGAGGAGTGGGTTAATCAGATACGTATTGATACTATACTCTCGGCATGGTTATCAGTCTTTCAGGGTGTTCGAAGTAAAGATCTCTCTAGAAGGAATCGAGAAATGCTGTGGTAGTGGCCTGAGCTCAGCCTCGAAGAAATGTAGGATTTGGATTGGAAGAGGGGAAGGGGATGAACCAGTGTGACTGAGCTCACCGGTGGGAGAGGGTTATTAAGCCCCCTGGGTGGATGAAATTACTGGAGCAGTCATGGTTCACTCAACAGATGCTAACTGAGCACCAAAAGGAAGGGTCAGGAACACAGAAGAGTAACATCATGGTCAGAGAGTGAAGAGCGTGTCCTGGGGAGTTGAGAGAAGAGCAGGGATCCGCGGGGTCAGTCTGGGCACAGGGGGCTGAATTTCTGGGTGTGGGACTTGGCTATGGGCGATGGGACTGAAGATGGCGTCAGGCGAGGAGAACATGAAAGGGGTATTGGCCAGACTCGGGGAATGTAGGCCGGCAGGGCTTCAAGGTACCTGTGAGACTGAAAACCCTTGAAGATTGGAGAAGATGTGCTTGATTGACTGTGGGATGAACGCCGTTTCCAAGGAAGAAGATCCCTTCTGCCTTCCTCTGAAGCATTTCCATCCTTAAGACAGTGGTTCTCAACTGGGGTTCTTCCGGTTTCCAGCCCTGACCTTCGGAAGATTGCAGTTCAGTTGGTCTGGGGTCTCCAGGTGATTCTAAGGGGCAGGCAGCCTTGAAAACCACTGTTGGTGGCTCTGGAGTTGGGGCCCGGGAACACACGTCACCGAGCTGCCTGGGGATTCTCGGCACCTAGACCCAAGGGTGTTGCTTGGAGGTGGGTGAGCAACGCCCCTTTTGACTTGAGAGTAGATGGAGAGCATTCACCCCCAGGACGGCCCCTGGCTAGTCTGCAGGAGATCGTACGAACCCCGGACGTCACGGAGAGTCCTCGGTCTGTGTGCCTGCTTCTTTTTTTTTCTTAAAGATTTTATTTATTTATCTGACAGAGAGACAGCCAGCGAGAGAGGGAACACAAGCAGGGGGAGTGGGAGAGGAAGAAGCAGGCTTCCCAGCGGAGGAGCCTGACGTGGGGCTCGATCCCAGGACCCTGGGATCACTCCCTGAGCCGAAGGCAGACGCTTAACGACCGAGCCACCCAGGCACCTCCTGTGTGCCTGCTTTAATTCTTGTCCCCAGCCTGCCAGAAAGCGTGAACACTGCTCGCCGCCTTGAGGGAGTGGGGCAGTGATCTAAAACCAGATGGCTTTTTGGACACGAGTGGGTTTGGCACTTATTAAGGAAACTGAAATAGGGGTCTTTTGTGACCATTGAATATTACTGTTTTAAATAGGAATTTTATGGCGAAAATATAAAAGAATCTCCTGATTATGAGAGGATCATTAACCTTCGTCATTTTAAGAGGTTACTAAATTTGCTTGAAGGACAAAAGATCGCTTTCGGTGGGGAGACGGATGAGGCCACGCGCTACATAGGTAATGGAAATTCACCTTTTGCTCTGGGGGCACGGGCAGCGTGACAGTCTTCATTGGTGCTATTACTGACACAGAATAAACTCTTAGATGCATAATGTTTAATAAGTGACGGCACGCTGCTTTCTGGTGTACAGCCTTATAAACCACTCAGAGATGGTTTTATGTCTTTAGAAATAATACCACCCACGTTGCACTGGCTTTTTGCCTTTACACATACCTTTTTTTTTTTTTTTTTTTTAATTCCCCTTCCTACAGCCTATAACCTAACAACCCTGAGAAGCAAAACAGAACTCATGGGTAATTCTTTCTGGTTTCTGGCTGGAGGGATAACCCAAGGAGGAAATCATTCTGCCACAAGTAGTTAGTGGCAGTACTGTTCCAAAAATAATGTTTTCTTGTTTTATTTTTATTTTTTTAGGATTTTTTTTTTT
>NC_048234.1:11004316-11004689 GCF_002007445.2 Ailuropoda melanoleuca | reverse complement strand
GAGAGAGGGAACACAAGCAGGGGGAGTGGGAGAGGAAGAAGCAGGCTCATAGCAGAGGAGCCTGATGTGGGGCTAGATCCCATAACGCCGGGACCACGCCCTGAGCCGAAGGCAGACGCTTCACTGACTGCGCCACCCGGGTGCCCCGAACACATTCTTCTAAAAAACCCTAAAACCCTAAAGGACTTAGAACAGTGAGGAAGGATGTATTCTCTCATCAGTAACAGCCTCCAAACCCCCAATTTCTCCTCTTCCTGTTTTCCTGTTAGCCGTTGACTTTGCCTGCTCCTCGGCTCCCCCAGGGCAAGAGGAAAGGTCTGTTGTGATAAGCTCAACCAGTTAGGAACCGCCCCCTGACCTGGAGTCAAGGTCA
>NC_048234.1:11001996-11004216 GCF_002007445.2 Ailuropoda melanoleuca | reverse complement strand
GCTGAGTCGAGGGTCTCTTCTCTCTTAGCAATTTGTTTTCCTCTAGCTGGATGCTTTGGGGTTCTTGTGTAAAAAATCTCCAGCATTTACTTTGGTGCTTGGCCCAGGGTATCAGAGTGTTAAAACTTAACTTACCCATCCTTTTAAAAGGGCGAGGGTAGCTCGCTGGGATCTCAAAAAAAAACGCATGGCGGGAACGGCCCAGCTGGGTCTCAATGAAGCCCACATCATTTCCAGAAAAAGGAGAGTCACGGGTCTCCTCCTTCCTCCTCCCCGTCCACTCCGCTCCCCTGGGGGTCACGGCAGCTGAGCACCTCAAGTTTCTAGGCACACGTACACCATGAATCCTTTTTTGCTTTATGATTGCAAACTAATCTTCTAAAAAAATCTCTTAGTCACTCTTTGTTTTGTTTGGAGTTGTTTGGGTGTTGAAGAAGAAATTTGACTTTGGAATTCGTGGTGGCAAACTGAGGGAATCAAAACACTGTGTGTAATTTGGAGGCTTTCGATTCCTCCCTCCGCGTCTCCCTGAGGTCAGAGGCGTGCGTGGGTCTCGGGTCACTCTCTGCCTTTCTCTTCTCTTGTCCCAAGACACCAGTCCTCAGCCCGAGAGGCATCTTCTAGCTGGGGGCGGAACCTCTTAGCATCATGGGAAATTCAGAGCGCCAGGCTGACGGTGCTCCCCGCAGGTGCCGGGGCAGGCAGGCTGGGGCAGGCCGGGTAGCCCGCCCAGAGCTCCCCAAAGGGTTTGGCAGACAAGCCTTTCTCTGTGAACGGCTGGAGAAGCAGCAGTGTATAAAAACAGGGAGCTTGGAAACAGGAAAATGTGGCTTTGATCCCTCCTTGAGCTTCAAGATTGACCAAATTCCAACTCTGAGCAAGGCCTTTTGTGAGCCCACCCTTCAGCCTCGGTCTGCTCCTCTGTAGAATGGGGGCCGCCAGCAGTGGTCTCTCGGTGGGGAGACCTTGGTTCTCACTACTGTGAGAGCAGGTGTGAGTGACTCGGACCTTTTTGGATTCCGTGTGGGGCCAGTTGAGGATTTGGTTTTCTTTTCCTCTTTAGTGCTTCTCTGCTCTTCTCTCTGAGCTTCTGTCCTCTTTCTAGCAAATCACCTTTTATTTTAAATACGTGATTCTGAGTCCACATTGCGCCTTTATTTGAGGGCTCTTTATTGGGACTGCAGTCATTTTTCTGAAATGATTTTTCCACGCTTAGGAGTTATTTTGGTATGTCCTGGGTTGCAATTTCATTAATTCACTTCACTAGAACGAGAATGGGCTTGGAACATTTTTAAACGGGAAATTGGAAGCAGCGATGGTCATTTAAAGGGAGCATGTCAAAATCGCAGAGTGGAGAGGAGTTTTCTATATGCGTTTAAAAAAAATTGTGTGTGTGTGTGTGTATATACACATCTACATAAAGTAAAGTTCCAATAAAGTGTAATATAAGCCACAGAAAGCATGGTAGGGGGTGCGGGTTTTAAAACGTTGAGAAATACAAAGGGTGACAATTGAGAGATGTCACAAGGCCTTTGAAAATTGAGTAGGACGTTAGAATTCTAATAGAGAATCGGAGGAACTAATGCACATGGCAGAACTTCTAGCAGGTGTGGATTCGAGTTTAGAAACAAAATTGTTGATGAGTTTTCAGATTTCGTGTCGAGACTTCAGCCTCCGACTCACAGCTGGAGGATAGTACATGACTGTCTTCCATTCCTGGCTCATCCCTGCTGTTGTTTCACGGACACGAGACAACATCGCCTCATCCCCACTCCCTGTCTTGTCATCGTTGCTTTGCGCAGGAGGGCATTGTCTTTTATCCTCAGCCCAAACTGCACTCAACTTCTTAGGGAGACAGCGACCTTTTTTTTATATAGCACATTTCACGTCTCTAAAAATAGGCATTTGGTAGAGTCCCATTACGGAGTTCCTGTTCTGGGGCTGGTTTTGGGGGTGGGGGTTGTCTGACACCTGCAGAGTAACCTGGATCCCTTTCTCCTCTCTCTAGGCTGGCTACTACTGAAGAAGGAGCCTGTTCAAACTCCTGGTTGCCTCTACTGAATTATTCCTCTGTTAAATAGTTCATGAACCAATCATTTTAAAATCCTACCAAAAATAGTAGGGAAATACGCAAATGAACCATAATCAACCCTCGAAGTCATTGCCACTTCCCAGGGATAAAACTTGCCATCTCAGCCAAACCCCAGCCTTCCTCTCCAC
>NC_048234.1:10850163-11001932 GCF_002007445.2 Ailuropoda melanoleuca | reverse complement strand
CGGGGGGGGGGGGGGGGGGGGCGGGACTCGGAGAACCCATTTTACATTGTCACCCAGACCTCAGGGCTTGGGTCTAGGGGAGAATGTGTTAGGCTAAACGTGGAGACTCTGGGAGATGGAAAGGAGTCTTCGAACCTGTCAAGTGACTTCTTCACTCCAGTTCATGGGACACAGGACAGGATACTCTGCCCACCCCCACCCCTGCTGCCTTCTGCCATCTTGCTGTGAAGCCATCAGGGGCCCCTCCCTGCCCAGGGTTATCCGCAGCCCTCTGCGTCCAGAGAGGTGAGGCTCGACCTCTCCAGCTCTGCTGAGGTTTGAGGCACTAGAATTTTATATGGGGTTGGGGTGAGGGGCAGGGGTCCCTGTCTCTCATCCATTGGGACATGAGGACTTGACCTTCAGGAGTCAACCCTCCTATCAGATGTGCCATCTGACCAGTGGTCTCCCTCCTTCCTCATCCATTCTCCATCCTCTCTCATATTTGGTCTGGGACAGTCTCTCGTAGCTGTCCGCAAATGCCTTCTGTGTCTAATACCACACAAAACATCTCGTTGCTAGTTTCATGCAAGTATCATCTGTCATTCTTCCTGTGTAGGAGTCGTGGGATTTTGCATCTTATAAAAACCCAACTGGCATGTTTTTATGCTGCAATAAAATGACTTAAAACAATACTCATTCTCAGGATCTTAAAGTTTCAAGTCAGTGGATCTTCAAGGACAAATCTTTAAGTTTCTTATGTCCGTAGCACAAGGCACATAACTTTCACCTTCTTAAACTTCAGAGAGATCCCTTCCTGAGTAAGTGCAGCCTTCAGGACTTAACACGGAAAGCCATTGCCCGTCATGGCCGGGCATGCCCGCCAAGACCTTGGATATTCAGGACTTTGGAGCTGGAGAGCCTCAGGGGGCTGATGGTGGATCGTTTGGAGGAGAAGGACTCTGGAAGTCACAGCAGCTGGCCACGCTGAAGGGGACGGAGGGCATAGGCAGGGGATCTCCAGAGCACAGCCTGAGACCCGAGGAAGTTCAGCCACGTGGGAAAGAGCCGTGTGGAGCGCAGGCCCCCCTGCCAGGCTGTGGTGGCGCCTGGCTGCCGGGGCTCCACCAGAGAATGCGTAAGCAGCTTGGTGTGTGAGTCTGTTCGAGGGAGGCTGGCTGAGCGCGTGATCTCAGTCCCAGGTGTCAAGACCTCATCACTAGGCTAGTCCATCAGGATAATTGCTCGTAAAATATCTTAGAATTTCCATATGGAATTTGTGTTTAGCATATTAAATTGTACACACTAATTTCTAGTTCAGTTAAATTATTGGCTTGTCTATTCATATATCCTGCTTCAAAATAAATACATTTGCTAAAACTGGCATGAAGTTTAATGACATTTTTAGCATGGAACCTCTTATGCCGTCTTGAAGACAGTTCTTTGGCCGTAAGTTTTCCCCCAATTGTAGATCCATTTTTTGCTTTTATCTATCACAGGTGGTATTTATCAACTTTCTTGAAGTCCTACTTTCTCATCTAAATTCTTAGCCAAGATTTTCTCAGGCTTTACTTTCTGTCATTTTTTGGTTTTTTGTAGTTTTTTTTTTTTAAGAGGGCCAGAGAGAGAGGAAAAGAGGGGTGGGGGGACGGGCAGAGGGAGCAGAAGAAAGAGATTTTCTAGCAGACTCAGTGCAGAGTACAGAGCCGACACGGGGCTCGATCTCACGACCCTGAGATCGCGACCTGCGCTGAAATCGAGTCGGACGCTTAACCAACTGAGCCACCCAGGTGCCCCTGTGGGCTTTAATTTTTTAAAATACCTGTATAGTACATAGGTTTTTTCCAACTCTACCCTCCTATCCCCATTTGCTAATCTAAAATAAGCGTTTCCGTAAGCCTTTTCCCAGAACACTAATCCCATGAGGCTTTACACAAAAGTCGATCCCCCCACCCATCCTGTCTGCCAGAACTCGTAAAGCACAGAAGCATATTGCAGGATCCCAGGCCTGCAGAACTTTGCAGCACTGGCGAGACTTGTTTCCCAAACTTACTTGCCCAGGAAACCCTTTGCTCTGAATACCTTGCAACCTTAGAACGTACTTGGGAAATGACGACATGACTATTCTGTGATAGGTTCCCAGTCATTTTGTTGGGTTGCCAGCAGCTCACTAAGATTTGTGTGTCCCACACGAGGAGGACCTCCGCCTTCCAGAGGGAGTGGGAGGCCCTGCGTGTCGCCAGGTCCTAAAAACAACATGAGTTCATGTTGACTCTTTGAAACTGGGATTACGTTCTGCACATCCAGTTTTTTTTTCTGTTGGCTCTGATCAATAAAGTCATTTTGTTTGTGAACGTGTTTATAGCTACTGATGCCAAAGGCACTGGGTGTGGCTGGAGAGGCCAGACCGCTCTCCACTTTGTAGGCACAGAGCCTGGAAACGGTTGGCAGTCCCAGGAGAAGCGTCCTAGAGTTTGGGTTGGCATTGCCTTCCATCCCGAGGCTGTGTGGCCTGGCGATCAGGGTTTGGCTGTCCTTGTTTGGACCCCATCCCTGCTGTAAGAACAAGTGTTTCTCAAGGTCTGCGAGCAGCATGGTGCTGACGGAACGAAGGGTTAGGGGAAAGGCAAAGGAGGGTCTGTGGACGGCCTCCTGCCTCCTCGGGGTTTCACAGTGCCCAGATCTGCAGGGGTGGGGCAGGGACGCACGGGGGAGGGGTCGAGGCCGCCCCGGGTGGGGCCCACCAGCCCCGCTCTCGGAGCTTCACAGAGGCTTTGTGAACAGCCCGGAACACCAGAGTCTGCTAGGAAATGATGTAATTTAATTGGGTGACAGTGTGCTGATATGAAATCTCCCGATTTGAAGGCATCTAGTCCTGACTCCTAGCAGCAGTCCCAGGACTCTCTCTCCTCGGTCGGTGGGCGGCTGCTTAAAGAGCAGAGGGGAGAAAGCCAGTTTGACACACGAGTCTGACGCTGGTCACACGTGCCAGGTGCAGGTCGTTCTCGGAGGTGTCGGCCCACTGGGTCCAGCAGGTGCTGTTGGGGGCAGGTGTGGGCAGGTGGGGGCGGCCGCTCCTGGCTCCCTTTCTGTCTCCCAGCTGCGTGGCTAGTGTCTGGTGGTCAGCAACCTGATGGCCAGGCCCACCGACAGCATGGCTGACGCCGCCCCCAGAGCAGCCCCACGGCGGACGAGCAGCTGTTTCACTGACAGGGGGCTGGGGGCGGCCGACAGGGCACGGGCTGCCTCCGGGGTCCTGAAGAGGTCCAGGTGGCACTCGGGCCTTGAATACGTCATCAGGGTGATGCCTGGCGAGTTATCCGTAGCCACTGCAGAGGCAAACAGGAGCCAAGTCAGCAGTGCTGGGGGGCTGGGTGGGGACGGCCCGGCTGCAAGTGTTATGCTGGGTGACAGTTACTCGGCCTCTGTGCCTTACAACGGAAAATGCCTGCACAGAAGCACAATGAGCCTGCTCTGCTCCACAGCAGGATTGGAGGAGGCAATGATGTGGGAAAGCATCTCGCAGTGTGAGTCTGATGCATAGGTAAAGCTACTACTAAGATCACGTTAAAGGGGTTCCTATCCGAGCCTGTCCTTGGGATGACGCGTTGAGTGTAACGTCCACATCCGTCTTCAGAGCACACATTAAATGCTCAGGCGGACCTTACCGTGGTCTCTTGTGACACTGAGCTCCCCGAGTTTAGTCCGCTAGCTCCCTACTGCGCTGATGAAGGCAGAGCCCCGGGGTGAGAGGAGGTCACCGAGATAAGTGGGCTGTGTCCATGCACGCCCCACACGCTATGCTTGCCTGGCCTAGAAGGGCACCTGTGCCTCGAGCCAAGGCTGCCACTTTTTCACAGAGACCCTGGATATAAATCAGAGGTGCCCACCTATCCGATGGGGTACAGAGAGGTGGGCAGGGGAAGAGCCCCCACCCAGCCGGAGCAGCCAGGCTGACCTGCTGAGGCCAACTGCTGTGGGCCAGGACATGGCCTTCAGAGAGGAGAATGTGCTCTCGGGTCTGACGGGTCCCTGCAAGGATCTTCTCACCTGTCCCAGTTGCAGGAGCACGGGGAAGCGACCTAAGCTCTCAGCCTGCCTTCCTCATCTGAGAATGGGGCATAGTCACGACCTCCCTTCGAGCAGGCTTAGTCGTGTCATCTTCCTGGTTACTTAGGACCGCGCGTCCGTGCCAAGAGGAGGAATGGCAGCCTGGGCTGTGAGGTTCCCATTTGCCCCGGGCCCAGACACAAGGCCGCCAGGAGCAGTGTCCCCCCAGCATGGTGTGTGCCCAGCAGAAGTGTCAAGCCCAGCATTACCTGAAGACGTGACAGTTTTCACAGGCCCGGGGCTGGGGGCTGCGGTCGCCACGGTCACCGTGCTGTCAGGGCTCTGCGGCAGCAGCCCGGCGTGTTTCTGAGCCTACGAGAGAGAGAGTTCTCTTGGGCCAGCCTGAGCGAGCGCCTGGGTCAGCCGGTCAGCCCTCCCGATCACCACCGGCCTCGTCAGCACCCTGCCTTAACACGCTGTAAGCTCAGGGCGCCTGGGTGGCTCAGTCAGTTACGCGTCTGCCTTCATCTCGGGCCACACGCTCAGGGACTTGTCTGGGTTCAGCCTTGTTTGAGCTGTTTGCTTTTTGGGGGGGTTGTTGGCTAAGGAAGGGGTTTTCGTGTGCGTGCTTCTCCTTGTAATCAGAGAGTGTACTGGCACTTTCTGGGGTCCTGCTACAGTGATGAGCTGATGCAGAGGCCGAGGTGGCCCCTCCGTGGTCCCCGCACCCCCAGCTTATCCCACAGATCACTGCTGCCGATGCCCGACGTGCCCTGAGCGCGGCAGGGGAGCAGTCACTCTGCACGCTTGTCCAGGCCGGGGCCCACCCCTCGCTTACCTCCTCTGCAGCGAGCTTCCAGTCCATCCGGGTGGTGTAGACGGCAAAGGCAGCAGCGGCCAGGAGGCCACAAGCCAGCATGCCCAGCCAGAGGCCTGCGGGAGACAAGCAGCCGTGGGGACAGAGTGTCCGAGGGTCCCCAAGCCTCTTCCGACCTTCCCTCGCGGCACATACCCATGATTCTCATTCTGACCACAAAAGTCAGAACGATGCCGACAGGGAGGCCAACGACGTAGTACATGACGGCATTCACGATGGCTCCGAAGGCCTGCTTGCCGGTCCCTCTCAGGACTCCACCATAGACGCACTGGGAGCGGAGGCAGAGAGGGGCGAGAGGTGGGCGTGAGACGGACGGCAGGCCTCCTGCCACGGGCTCCCTTCTGAGCCACTGTTGTTGCAAGGCCTCCTTTCACTCAGCCTTGGGACACTGCTCTCATCCCCTCTGTGGGGACACCGAGTCAGGACAAGTCACTTGCCCACGGTTGCAACCGAAATAGCCATGTTCTGGACACAACTCCAAGCCCCCTCTTCACCACCACACCGTGACTCCCTCTAGAAAATCAAGGTAGGATTGGTGACCGACCACCGGCCGGTCTGGGAGACGTGACCAATGTCACACAGAGTTGTGTTCACGGAGATGTGCCATGTGGCCTTCCCACTGCTGCCGTGACAAATTTTTGTCAGTTAGCAGCGGGGAACCAGGCATGCGTACGTTTCTCTGCTCGGGAGGTTACCAGTCCGAAATGGGTCTCGCTGCGCTAAAAGCAGGGCGGGTTCCTTCTGGAGGCCCGAGGGGAGAATCTATTTCTTTCCCTTTCGCAGCTTCTAGAGGCAGCCCTGCATTCCTTGGCTCCCGGCCTGCAGACAGCGGCGACACCATCCCAGCCTCTGCTGCTGGCCTGGTGTCTTCCTTCTGTCTCGGCCCCCCTCTCTCGCTTATGAGAACCCTTGTGATTATATCGGGTCTTCTGGATAATCCAAGATCATCTGCCCCAGCTCGAGACCTTCACCTCATCCCGTCGGCAAAAATCCCCTCCTGCCACCTGCCATTCGCAGGTCTGGGGATGCGGATGTGGATGGACATCTTCGGGGGCCCGGCTTCCGCATGCCGCACGTGGCCAGCCCAGGTGTCGTCTGTTCCGCGTGAGACCTGCAGCCCTAGCTCGCTGCTGTCCCCGTAATGCTCCCAGACGAGAACTACTCTGGACAAAAGGCTAACACTGCTTTGTTTTATTGGGCTCATCCTCCCAACCTGATCTCCGACTAAGGAACGGGAGAATTACATCCGCGGTTCGTGTTTCATCAGCGCGGCTGCTGAAGACATGCTTGGTTCTTTTTCTTTCCCTGAGAGGAAGGAGGTGGGGGATTTTGGGGTTTGCTTCAGGCTTTTGAGCACAGACGCAGTGCGTGCGGGAGGGGAGATGTGTGCCTCTTGAACGTGGAAACGCGGCGTGTGGGTTACTCGTGTTTGTCATGACATAGAAAGTATTTTTTGGTTAGAAGAAGACTCCTCCCAAGTAATGATTGATGCGCTCTGGACAAGTATTTCTCAATGTCGCCCTCCAGGGGACATTGGGCAATGTCTGGAGGTGGTTTGGGGTGGTCACAAGTCGGGGGGTGTGACTGGTACCTAGCGGGTTGAGACCAGGGATCCTAAGCCTCGTACAGTGCACAGGGCAACCCCCTTACACCAAGGAATTATCCATCCTGAAATGTCACAGCGCCAAGGCTGCAAAGCCCTTTAGAGCATTTTGAATGACAGGGACGGTTTCCAGTGACCAACACACAAGAAGGGCCAGACCTCCCCCGCCCCCCCCCCGCCGCCCAGGAAGCTAAGCCTAAAATTAAAGGGAGGAAAAAAAAAACCCAGAAAACTGAGTAGAGAGAGCAGCTGCAGGCTGTAGAGGGGGCAGGATTCACAGAAGCAGCACAGGCAAATTACCAAATAAAACAACAGGTCACGGGGAAAGGTCACACACACGGACATTCTCTGGGATGGGTCTGTGCCAGACCACACGATAGAATTAAGTTAGAGACACCGACAAGAAAGAAATCTGGGAAGACCCCCAATGTTGGAAGTTAACACGCTTCTATGGGTCAAAGAATAAAGAACAGGAGAAATTGTAAAATATTTTGAATGCATTTTGTTGTTGTTGTTGTTTTTTTAAGATTTTATTTATTTATTCGACAGAGATAGAGACAGCCAGCGAGAGAGGGAACACAAGCAGGGGGAGTGGGAGAGGAAGAAGCAGGCTCATAGCAGNTCTGGGATGGGTCTGTGCCAGACCACACGATAGAATTAAGTTAGAGACACCGACAAGAAAGAAATCTGGGAAGACCCCCAATGTTGGAAGTTAACACGCTTCTATGGGTCAAAGAATAAAGAACAGGAGAAATTGTAAAATATTTTGAATGCATTTTGAATGCAAAGTAAGAGAACATATCAAACTTACTAGATACCGCTAACACAGCACTTAGAAAACATTTCTAGGGGCACCTGGGTGGCACAGTGGTTAAGCGTCTGCCTTCGGCTCAGGGCGTGATCCCAGCGTTGTGGGATNGCATTTTGAATGCAAAGTAAGAGAACATATCAAACTTACTAGATACCACTAACACAGCACTTAGAAAACATTTCTAGGGGCGCCTGGGTGGCACAGTGGTTAAGCGTCTGCCTTCCGCTCAGGGCGTGATCCCAGCGTTGTGGGATCGAGCCCCACATCGGGCTCCTCTGCTATGAGCCTGCTTCTTCCTCTCCCACTCCCCCTGCTTGTGTTCCCTCTCTCGCTGGCTGTCTCTATCTCTGTCGAATAAATAAATAAAATCTTAAAAAAAACACACACACATTTCTATAGCTTTAAATGCCTAGATCCCAAAAGAAGAAAGGCCTCAAATCAATAGCCTAATATTCCACCCTAAGAAACTAGTAAGGGCAAACTGCATTGAAATAAGGCAGGAGGATGGGAATAATGATGATGAGAGTGGAAATCATTGAAACAGACAACAGAAAAACAACCGAAAATCAACGAAACCCCAAATTCTAGTTCATTGATGAGATCCACGGCACTGACAGACACGTGCCAAGGAGTTGACCTTGGTAAAATAAGGCTAAGAAAATAAGAAAGTGAAGACATAAATCACCAGGGGCGCCTGGGTGGCGCAGTCGTTAAGCGCCTGCCTTCGGCTCAGGGCGTGATCCCGGTGTTATGGGATTGAGCCCCACATCAGGCTCCTCCGCTATGAGCCTGCTTCCTCTCCCACTCCCCCTGCTTGTGTTCCCTCTCTCGCTGGCTGTCTCTCTCTGTCAAATGAATAAATAAAATCTTTAAAATAAAATAAAAAAAAAAAGACATAAATCACCAAAATCAGGCATGAAAGACATTACCACTGACCATAACGGAAGGGATGATAAGGAAATACGGTGAGCAACTTCGTGCTGAAGAATTAGACAAGTTCAGTCTAAGTGAATAAACGACTAGAAAGACACAGATCACTGAAAGTAACTCAGCAAGTAATAGAAAGTGAAGAGAAGACCTGTAACAAGTAAATACATTGGATTAATTTAAAAATCTTCGGACCAAGCCCAGGTCCAGATGGCTTCACTGGTAGAATTCTATCAACTATTTAAAGAAAAAATAATGCCAATCCTTCCCAAACTCAGAAAGCCTAGGAGGAGAGGTGTTACCCTGATACCACAGGCAGAGTAAGAGATCACAAAGAAAAGATAATAAGGAGCAGACATATCTGTCATGAATGGAGATGCAAAACCTTGAGCGAAATGTTAGCAAGCCAAATTCAGGGATAGGTAACAAAGATCTATACCATGGTCAGGAGGGCCTGATCACAGGCATGCAACGTATAACATCTGAAAATCAATGTGACTCTATCATATGGCTAGGATAAGGGACAAAAGCCACTTGATTATCTCAATAGACGCAGAAAAGGCATCCGAGAAAATCCAACACGGTTCATGAGAAAATGTTTTAACAGACTAGGAGTAGAAGGGCTCTTCCTCAGTGTGATGAAGGGCATTTATAAAAATCCTACAGATTTCATGTGGAAAGACTGAACACTCTTGCCCTACCGTTGGGAACAAGACATTGATTATGCTCTGTGTGGATCCAACATCATATTGGAGTTGAGTTCCAGCCACATGGGGAGAGGGAAGTAAAACCCTTGATTCACAGTTGACCTGATCCTATATGAACGTCTTAAAGGAATACACACACACACACACAAAATCACTGGAATGAGTTTAACAAAGTCACAGGATAAAAGATCAATAAACAAAGATGAGTTCTATTTCCAGAAGCTAGGAACAGTGACCTAAAAATGTAATGAAGACACCAGTTCCATTCACAATTGCATAAAAAAAAAAAATACTTGGGGATAAATATCACAAAAATAGTGCCAGATGTGTCCACTGGAGACTACAAAACGTTGGACAAAGAAGACCTAAGTAACTGGGGAGACACTCAGTGTCCATGGATTGGAGACCCCAATATTGTTGACAGCTCTCCCCAAACTGCCCTCTAGATTCAACACAATTCCTTTCAAAATGCCAGCAGGGAGAAAGGGGGGAGTGACCAGGGGGCACATGGATTTCAATGGCAGTGAAACTGTTCATATGAGACTATCATGGTGGATCCATGTCCCTTCTAGATTTGTCAAAACCCACAGACTCTACAACACCCCGAGGGACCCCCGACTATGAACTGTAGACCTTAGTTAATAACGTATCAATGTTCCCTCATCAGCTCAACAAGGGGACCACACTCATACAGAATTAATAACTACTAACAAGACATGAATAATAAGGGAAACTGAGGGGAGGGAGGAAGTTTATGGGACCTCTACATTTCCTTCTGTAAACCTAAGACTGCTCTTTAAAATTTATTAATTTTTGTTTCAAAAGACAATCCCAAGAATGAGCAAGGCAGCAGAAAGACGGGACCCCTCATATATTGCCAGTGGGAGTGTAAAATGGTACAGCCACCAAGGAAAACAGTCTGGCTGCTTCTTAGGAAGTTAAACATACACTTCCAACAATTGAACGCGCAGGGCTCTACCAAGAGAGATGAAAACAGACATCCACACAGAGACGCATGTGTGAATGCTCCCAGCAGCCTTAGTCATAAAGGGCAAGAGCCAAATGTGGGGGAGGAAGGTAGGTGACGGAAAGATCCTAAAACCGGATTGTCCTGATGCTTGCACAATTCTAAATGCATGGATTTCATGGCCCATAAATCACAATCCCACACAGGCGTAGAAAAAGAAAAGCTTCGCAGAAAGCATAAATTAAGAAGAATATAGCCAGGAGAAAAGATGACAAGGTGCCAACAAGCAGCTATTCGATCCCTCACGATTGCTAGCCGTACATTCGCTGGAGGTCCTTGGGGGAACAGAGAAGTGTTGCCCACTGGAGAAGAGGCATACTTAATTCCACCAGGAATTCCTATTCCCAAACCTTAACTGTAAGAAGAATTTCTCAGCTGTGGCCAAAAAAAAAAAAAAAAGTAGTGTCCTTGATGCCATCTGTGACAAAAGCTGTAACAGATTCCGCAGGATGGTTTCTTTTCACGTTCTGTGATAAAAGCTTGGGATACCATCATGAAGCCCAGTGCAGAGGAGGCAGTTCTGCTGGAGGCTGAGAGCACGGGCTCTAAGTTGCATGCCTGCTCGAGTCGAGTGTAAATTCTAGAATATATAGTGGATTGGGCAGAGTACGCTGTCTTTTAGAAAAATCCTTCACTGAGACTTTTTTTTCCATGCGCGTTAATAGTTATTGTACAGGTGATTTTCCCCAGGGCAGAACCAGCCCAGAGGGCAGGTGCTCTGTGGAGCTCTTGAAGCCTACACGAGCTGTTGCCTGTTATGCAAGGGACACGTTCCTGACGAACTCAGGACGTGAACTAGAGGACACAGGGTTCCAAACTCTGCTTCTAAAAGGAGATGTTAGTGTTTTCTTTCTTTTCTTTCTTTCTTTCTTTCTTTCTTTCTTTCTTTCTTTCTTTCTTAATGTGATGCTCTTTAAAACTCACATCATTCAGATCTGCACTAAATGGGACTTGTCTTGTAGTGGGCAGAGATGCAGAAAACTCGGGTCCCTCCCTACTCTGGGGTGACTCCCTCCCTCTCAGGTCCCTTTGCTTGGGCAACAGGGGGTGGGAGTTTATGCTGGTGCAATCTGTGCGTGTTTTGCCAATCTGCATTCATCTTTTGCCTTGCTGGAATTGCAGACGGGAAGGAGAGTCATTGTTTTGAATAATAATAGAATTAATACAAGCAAAAATTTTGGGCACTTCCTATATACAGTTAGCCCTTTATGTGCTTTAATGAGTTAACCCTCACATCCCAGGGAGGCCTCAGGGAGCGCCCATGAGCATGGACTCGGACTGGGGGTTCGGGCTTCCCCCCAGGGCAGTACTCACACAGACAGCCTCAAATAGCTGAAAGACGATATAAATGGGCAAGACCTTGTTCACCAGGGCGATGACTTCTCTGCAGGAGAGACAGGGAAGAACACTGGTGTGGAGATCTAAGGCATGACCGTGTCCTTGAGACGCATTATCTCCCCTCTGTTCCACCACCTCCTAAAACGGATCGGAATAGAGGCAGTTGCCCCACACGAACTTGACATTTCTAGCCCTGAGTTTCTGCATGACCGTGGGTCTTAAACTCCAGAAAAGTCCCCCCCCCGCCCCAATATCCTACGGCCCTTCGCTCAGCATCCTGTCCAAGCAAGTGATGGAGGGAGGCTGCGGTCCGGGGAGAGAAGCAGAGACGTCTGCTCGCCAGCTTCCTCCCAGTGAGAGCAGAGTCAGGCCTCGCCCCACTTCCTCTGGACCTCGCACCAAGCCAGCCAGCCGTGTGGCACGGCCCTGAGGACCCGCCGCCAGCCACTCCGGCGTTTCCCAGAAGTCCGAGAAGAGAACTGATTACCTACTCATCGTTTGTAAAAATATGCCCCAGCTTGTTTCTCAGGAGACTCAACAGCGTGCCCACAACCAGCGAGGTGCCAACTGGAAGAGACGAAGGAAGAGCATTTGCACCCCCCACTCTCACCCCCCCCCAGCCCTGCGGAGGAGCCCAGCGGAGGTCAGCGCCAGGCGGGACAACGGAGGGAATGCCTTTCCTCCTCTGGTTCTCAAAGTGCGGTTCCTGGCCCGGCAGCATCAGCATCACCTGGTAACTTGTTAACAATGCAGGTTCTCGGACCCCCGTCTCAGGCCTCCGGAATCAAAAACTCTGTGGGGGAGGCCCGGTGGTCTGTGCGTTGACACAGCCAACCAGCTGATTCTGATGCAGACTAAAGCCTGCAAACCGCTGCTCTCCACAGACGGGCGGCTCATCTGGACCCGGTAGCCTCAGAATGCAGAACCACGAGAGGGACACAAGATTGGTTCACTCTTGGATGGGGGGGTAAGGGAGGGGGCTGGGGGATGGGCAGGGCCCAAGCTCCAGGGGGATGCTGGGAGGGCAAATTTGCAAAAGGACCCTGGACAGCTGGAGGAAGAAGCCTGGGGAAGAAGGGACTTCACAAGGTGACACTAAGGTAAGGGGTGGAAAGGTGGTGTCAACTCAGCAGGGGCTGCTCCGGGCCCCGGGGGTGGGGGGCGGGGGGCTGGTTTCTCCCCTGCCTCGGGCTCCAACTTTCCAAGACCCCCCCCCAGAAGGACTGTACCCACCTGTGCAGAGCATGCCTGAGATGGTGGACCGCTTGGCTTGGGCAGTATCCGCAGCTCCCAGGGCCGTCCCCACCCGGACACAGACCGCGTTGCTGAGCCCCAGGGGAATCTGGGATCACAGGTAACAAGGGGCTGTCAGTGGAGCCAACCTCCAGCATGAGGAGATGGGCTGGGGATGCCCTGAGTGAGCCAGACAATGTCCCCAGGAGGCTGGCAGATACATACCTGAGTGACATGGGACAACTCATGTCTCTATGGGAAGGGGAGGGAGCTATGGGGACCGTGGTGGGGGACAGCGATGCCCCCCCTCCCACACCACCATCAGGGGACACCATCACCCAGCTCTCGCTGACTGGGGCATGTGGGAATGTAGGCCCACCGCTATATGGAATGTCCCATTTTTCAAGAAAATGCAAAACTTCAGATTACAATGTGAAATCTCCCCATTTTTAAATGGTGCCAATTCAAAAAATTCTAATACTAGTATGTGAGTTCAGTATTACCCTCCTGGAACAGCTGAGGGGCACCTGTGTGTGTCTGGCAGGGCCTGGACCTGAACAGGCACAGACGGTCCAGGAGGGTCCCTCAGGAGATAGAGATGGCCCTTGGGTGACTGTCCCCTCTTCTGTGACACCCAAGGCCATCAGGGGCAGCTGGGCCAGGATGGAGGGTGTGGGAAAGGTGCCCCTAGAAGGGACTCACCATGTAGACCACGGTGGCCAACTCGTAGAGGATGGCCTGGCCAGAGAGGTCCAGCACGCTGATCAGGCCTGCCGGGGGGAGGGGGGGTTGGGGGGGCACAGAGTCAGCACCCAGCCCTGGGGCTGGCTAACAGACCCTGGACAGGATGCCCCTCTGCTTTGGAGGCCGAGGGGCAAGTGATTTCCAAGGGCAGATTCGCAATGGAAGATGCTCCTGCTTGGCCTTCAGCCTTCCAGGAAAATCCTGGTGGAATTTTCTGGAGACTGTTCCCTGTATGGTTTGACTTTCACGTCCTTGGTGTATCTTGGCATGGTGAACAAGAGAAAAGAGACCTGGGCCAAGATCAGGAGAGGCGAGTTTGGGTTGCAGCCCTGCCACTCTGCAACTCTGTGTGACTCTGTTCTTGGGGGCTCAGTTTACCTATCTGTAAATGGGGGGTAAGGGTTGGACCAGAAGGTCTCCCAGGGCCATTCTCGCACTGGCCTGATTCTCGGGCTGTGTGGACTTCACCCTGGGTGCTCCGGTGAGCACATGCGTGTCACACGCCTGACAGGCCCACACATGCTCACACCCCGGCTGGTTCAGTCCCTCGCTCCCTCCCTGACTCAACCACTTGGCCTGGGCTCCTGCTGAGTTCTAGGCCTTTTGCTGGGTGGTGCTGGGATCCTGACAGGAAAGGGCCAGGCCTGCCTTCCGGGAGCTCACGACCTTGTGGGGGTGATAAGAAAGCCACAGGCCCAGCCTGGCCCAGGCTGCTGTACTGCCCCCCCGGGGAGGGGGCTTCGGAGCTGCCCACGGTTCCGGAGCCGTGCCCGTCCACTTACCCATGACAAAGCTCCCGATCTCGTAGGCCCACCACTCAATGCATATCATGAGCATGCTGGGAACGGCCAGAGAGAAGAAGGGGCCCCAGTCCTGCAGGCACTGGCTGGACCAGCCTAGGAACAGAAGCCCCGCTCAAGAGCTGGGCAGGGAGCCCACTGCACATGCCCACCCACTGCCAGGAGCCCCTGGCAACCCCTGGCTCTGCCCACTCCCGGGCTCAGCTCAGCACTTCCAGGCACTTCGTGTTCTGCACGGGGCATGCCCGCCAGTCCAGGGCTGGTGTGGTGCGGGAGGGGGGTGCAGGGCAAGGGCGCCCGCTCACATGGCAGCCCCACAGGGCGGCTCAGGATGGGAGCCTCAGGCGCGGGTGGGAGTCCCCACCCCGCCCGCGACACCACGGTGGGATCTTGGGGAACTACCCTGCCCTTTCTGGGCTCCATTCCCTCATCTGAAGATCTGAGTTGTCTTTGCCCTGCCTCTCTGGAAGTGTTCTTGGGAGGATGGTATGAGGTCAAGGTTGCCCAAAGGATTCTCAGGGCAGACAGGGCTGTGCAGACATGGGGGGGCAGGGGCGGCAGACTCCCTGCCCCGTGACTGAGGCCCCAGCCAGAGAGCTGGTCCTGAAATGTCTGCAAGGGGACCCCACGGTCTACAGAGTTAGGTTTCAGGAGGCAGAAAAATCTCTGACGGGCACAGGTTCAAGTCCAGCCCCAGCTTATGCCGCCTCCAGCATTTTGGGCACATTTGTTTAAACTCACTCTGTCTCAGTGTCCTCTGTGTAAATAAAATGGGGATAATAAAGTGTCATGGAGTTTAATTGGGGTCAGAAATGTCAGGCGCTCGGCCCACTGCTGACACCTAGGATTTCCCGTGTCACCACCCCTGAGATCAGGGAGCCGGCCGGAAAGCGCCCTGGGGCGGTCCCCAGCAGGGCTCTGCAGCGTGTCACATTTGGTTGGGGGGGATCTGGGGCGTCTGGGGGAGGGGCCCTGAGGGGTGGAGCAAAGGGGAAGGAGGCCCTGAGGGGAAGTGGAGGCAAGCCCCGAGACAGGGCCCCTCCACTGGGGCTCCAACTGGGCCTTCTGACCACCTGCCAAATGCACACCCTGGGCCCGTGCTGGGGTCCTGCTCAGCCCCCCAAAGGCAGGGTGGCCCTCTGCACCTGCCCACGTCTCCAGGTGCAACTTCTTCAGCACAATGTAGAGAAAGAGGAAGATGGTCTGCACAAAGCAGGAGATCGTGGTGGCGTAAGCCGAGCCCCTGCAAAAGGAGAGAGCAGGGCTGCGGCCAGTGGCCAACTCTGGCCCTGGGGGTAGGGGCCTCCCCTGCTGAAGTCAGCATGGAGGGGAAGGGGGCCCAGGCATGGCCCAGCCAGCACCCCCATCCTGGGATTGGCCCCAGCAGCCTCAAGTGCCGTGGGCACCATGACGACAGAGTCCCCGGAGTCACCCTGCCAGGACCCCGCTCTCGGCCTTTCCTGGCGGGCTGGGGCACGGATGAGGAGGGCTCCTCTCCTCGTCTCCTCGGTGGGGAGTCCCCCAGAACCCAAGGGACCAGCAGGACCCCCCAATTCCTCGTGACACCCCACTTCTGCACTACAGTCCCCGCAGTTCTTGTGAGGCGAGGATACTGACCGACCCACCCCAGTCAGGGATAGAGTGCCTAGTGGGCAGTGCTCCCTGATGCGACCCCCGAAGCCCCCCAGTCCTGGAGCTCACCTGACCCCCAGACTCAGCATGGAAACCAGGATGTAGTTGGCCAAGCCATTGATGCAGTTGCCTACAATGCCACTGAAGACTTGGGGCCAGACGATTCCCTGAAATAAATGAAGGGGGTGCAGGGCAGGAGCGAGGGGTGTGGCCCAGCCTGGGCACGTCCAGGGGCTGGAAAGAGGCTGGGGACATGCAGCTCCTTGCTGGGCCTTGGTCAGGCTCACAGATGGTGCAGAAAGGGGAAAAGCCCCAGGCACCCCTTCCCACTGGAATAGGGCAGTGTGCTGGGACAGGGGGTCGCCCCTCTAGCCAGGGACCTGTACCTGATTTTGCAAATATTTTGCCAGCAGGACATAAAGGAAAAATGCCTGTGTAAAATAAAAACAAAAAAACCAGACACACAAATAAACAATGAGTACCCCGAAACACGAGGTGAACATCAACAGATATTTCCTTGATACCCGAGTATGGAGTAATTACTTCGCCAAAGGATGTCTGGGCCCCACCCCCCGGGGGGGCTGAAACCCACTGAGCCCTCTCTGGTGCTCTGGCCCTGCCTAGGCAGACAGAGCCCCCTCGGGGCTCCTGCTCGGCCACAGGGGAGGACAGACAGGCGGGGGGGTTGGCTCCAACAGAGCACAATTCAGCAGGCTTGTGTAAGAGGACGAGCACCTGGCAGAGAGCTGCTGACCCCGACTTTCCATCAGTGCAGGGAGGCCACCCAGGGGCCTGTGGACAGAAGCGCCCACCAGAGCCCCAATCCAGAGGCTGTGACCGCCCTCCAGCCTGGCTCTGGTTGCTGAAAACAATCTGGGGGCAGTGGCCTCGGGCTGGGGTGGCTGGGGGACAGGGGGGCTCAGCAGTGTGGCCATTGGTAGTCCCTGCTGAGTAGGCTCAAGTCCCCGGGGTGGCAGGACCCTTCGTGTCTGTGTAGGACAGAGAGGCCATGCGCATCAGTCTGTCCCCGCCCTTCCCCCCCCCCATCCTCTGTCAAAGCCTAGCCCCGGGCCTGCGCCTTCCTACCCCATCCCTTCCCTTAGCCCTCTGCTTCTCTTCAGTATAGCCCAGTGCTTGAGAGCATGGAGCTGGAGCTGGATTGCCTGGGTTCAAGGGCTGGCCCCGCTTTATTACAAGCTGTGTGATCTTAGGCAAGTTGCTTAACCTCTCTGGGCCTCAGTGTTCTCAGCTACAATGGGGATAATCATCTGTGCGTACACTCCGTAGTCATCTCTACATATATATGGAAAGTTAATATTGCCAAATGCTTACAAAACAGTATATGGCACGTTTAAGCATCCCAAGTGTTAGGTAAGCATTATGTAAACGATAGTTGGCACTTCCATTACGACTTTACTGGTAAATTTTACAGCAGCATTTTATGGGAGGGACTGGCTTTATTCGATAAAGGAATTGCCACAGTGATAACGTCATGTTTTCCCCTGACCCAGCCCCAGTGGCCCTGTTTGGCAAGATACCAAAGGGGTGCTGTTGTTTCAAAGACGCCATCCCGGACACAGCGCTGCCCACTAGTCCCGTGTCTCGCTAAGCCTCAACAAATCAGGAAGTGTAGCAGTGAATTCCTGAGCAGACATACGGACCACTGGGTCCGGCCAGAAACCGACCTGACAAGATGCACTGCTTAGCTGGTATTTAATAAATTAATGGAGAAAGGAGAGAATACGCAATAATGAGTCCTAGTTAAAGTTTGTTAGATGGATTAGAGTCTTAAAGGTAAAAATAAAAACCTTAGGAGGGCTCAAAGACAACATAGGCAAATGTTTATATAATCTTGCAATGGGGGTAAGTGTTTTTAAGCTCATCAGAGACCCCATAAGGAAGAGGGCTTCTGGATCTGTTATGTATTCAATTAAAATTCTTTAGTTCAAAAATATCAAAAAATTAAAAGGCAAGTGAGAAGCTTAAAAAGTGAAAAAGTATGTGCCTTATACGACAAAGGGTTATTAGTTAACTAGAGTGATCATAATTAGAAAAAGATTAACCCAGGGGTGCCTGGGTGGCTTTGTCAGATAAGCATTGGCCTCTTGTTTCAGCTCAGGTCATGATCTCTGGGGTGGTGACATCAAGCCTTGCGTCAGGCTCTGAGCCAGCAGGGACTCTGCTTGAGGTTTTCTCTCTCCCTCTGCCCCTCTCTCGATCTCTCTCTAATAAATCAATAAATCTTTTTTTTTTAAAGATTTTATTTATTTGACAGAGAGACAGTCAGCGAGAGAGGGAACACAGCAGGGGGAGTGGGAGAGTAAGAAGCAGGCTCCCAGCGGAAGAGCCCGACGTGGGACTTGAGCCTAGAATGCCGGGATCACGCCCTGAGCCAAAGGCAGACGCTTAACGACTGCGCTACCCAGGCGCCCCTAAATCAATAAATCTTTAAAAAAAAAGAAAAAATGAACCCAGTAAAATAAGCGAAGGGTATGGGCAGTTCACAGAACAACAAAATGATCAATAAATACACGAAAAAAGGGTTCATTAGCAATAAAATGCACGTGAAAACGATTTCGAATTGGAAAAAAATGTTAGTAACAATACTTTGCACTAAGGAGAATGTGGCTAGTGGGGGTAGATTTGGTACAAATTGGCATGAAAAGCCATTGCCAGAACACGCCAATTCCAATAATGCACCCGAAGGAAATCGTTACAGACGTTCACAAAGATTTCTCTGTAAGAATGTTTATCACAATCTTCCTTCTGATAGTGAATATTGGAAACGGGAAATACCTACCAAACAGGGATTGGTTAATACAATGTTAAGACAATGATAGGATACTCCCTAGCCTTTGAAATGGATATTGTGGAAGGCTATTTATAATCACGTCCAGGGGTTAACAACAAATTGGAAAGGGGAAAAGCAGGTTATAATACCAAAGACACACATAGACCCGCTTTCCAACTACACGTGCGCATGCGTGTTTGAACACAGGCGCCCGCGAACAGAAATAATCCTGGAAAGAGCGATTACCCTATATTCTCTTGGGGGGGGGGCAGGATTCAAGGTGATTTAAAATGTTTCGTTCCCACGCTTCCCACGATTTCTCCAATAAATGGTTTTCTAATCAGAAAACATGTTATGTTAGTTCTTAAAAGGCCCATCTGCATGCACTGGAACGAGACTGGAATCCTCTCGCCTGCAGCCAGCCTCAGTGGCTCCGCCGGAAGTCGCTGCGGGCTCCTGGGCCTCCCCAGCAGACAGCATGGAAAAGCATAGAAAAGCAATCGCCAGCATCTAAGAGAGTGTAAGTCCACCCTCTTCCTGGCTCGGGAGACAGAGGCACTTACCGGAAGTGCTGGGATGAAGATGAGCACGTACTCCTGGGTTACCCTGCAAGAGAGCCAGGAGCTCCAGAGCGGCCCAGGCTGCGCCCGCGGCGGGGGTGGGGGAAGTGGGGAACAGGGAGGCTGCCCGAGGAACACTCTGGGCACCTCAGGTTGGAAGAGAGGCTTTGCCAGGCCCTGAAGACAAGTAGTCACGGGGTGTCACTAGTACGCGCTTGGAAGGTGCCAGAAGGGGTGGGGGGCGAGGATCTAACCTCGGGGTCGTCATGGCCAGGGAACTTAAACTTGGAGTAACATGTGGTGTTGGGGGGGGCGGGGAGAAGGTGATATCTTATCAAGAAAGCAGCAAAGGAAGTGCACGTCCTACAAAAGGAACAAGGTATTCCCATGCAGGGGCACAAATGCAAATCCCATCATTCCCGAATTAAGACTGGCCGCGTGTCTGCCCCCTGCTGGTCGCAGCTGGAGCAGCACGCCACGAAGGGAGACGCCCGGAAAAAAACGGAATCCTGGAACCTTCTTCCCGCAGGAGCAGCACCTGTGACCGCTGGCATCCCAGAGAAGCACGGGGCGGGGGGGGGGATATGGGGGGGAGTCTAGGGAGTGGTCTCCTTTAGGGGGTCCCTCCCCGGCGTCCCAGCAGGAGCCAAGCAGTACCTGGACACGGCCGGGTCCTGCCGGAAGAGCAGCAGGATATGCTGGGTGTTGAGGAAGAGCGCCCAGCAGGGGAAGCAGCAGAGAAGCAGCACCAGGGTGCCCCTCTGCAGGATGACCCCCACGTACTTCTTGTTGGGGCTGCCGAAGCTCTGCAAAACAGCTCAGTCCTGGGTCAGGCTGCCCACACCTTCAGTACCTTCCCTCTGTCCCCTGGGGGAGCCTAGCCAGGGCATCAACCCCCTTAGCGGCGCTAGTGCTGTGGGGGTGGGCCCGGGACTCCGTCGGCAGCCGTCCATGCCCCGGGAGCGGGCCTCTGGCACCCCCTGATTATAGCCGGGGGAGGGGGGTCCCTTCTGGGCTCAGCTTCCTCTGCCAGGGCTCAGCCTGCTCATACAATCGCAGTAACAGTTATTCACCGAACACTAGCCCCACGCCAGGCCCTGCACCAGCCTCGGTCTCCCCCTTGTGCCCAGTTCTTCAAAAGCCCCTAAGAAGGGGGCATCATTCTCCCGTGTCACAGCTAGAGCCAGGGAAGCTCTGAGAGCATTTGTCAAGTCCCCATGCTGCTAAGGGGCAACCAGGACTGAGCCCAAGTCCCAAGGTCCACCGTGAGTCCAGACCCCCCAGGAAAGCTGAGCCCCACTGGGCAGTTTGGGCCCCCGAGGGCAGGAGGGACCCCATAGGTGCACCCTCAGCATTTGACACAAGAGGCCAGGGAACGGCCTCCACCCCATTCCCTCCATGGCTCTCTTGCCCATCTGCTTGGACTCGTTGCAAACGACGGATCTAAGTCCCTGACAGCAGGCAGGCCAGGAGCAGCTGTCCCCAGCGCCTGTTTGATGGGCTCCCAGATCCAGGGGTCACTGAAGGGCCTTCAGTGGGTGCCCTCCTGCCCGGCTCCAGGAGGCCCACCCACCTGGGACATCAAGGTGTCACACGCCGAGGACAAGCCCAATCCAATGGAAACTCCACAGACATTGATGAACTGGAGCCGGACACAGAAGAGAACACCGGGCTTGTCAAGGGTGGGGGGGGGTGAAGAAGGGGAACCCAGGGGGGCACCCTGTGTCTGGGGGGGCCACCCAACAACAGCCCTGATGTGCGGCTGAGCCAGAGACCCCCTTCTTGCCCCAGACACCTACTATGTGCCACTGGGCAAGCCCCCTCCCAGGCCCAGCTGTGAATGCAGCTGTCAGCCCTCATGCTGTGTCTCCAG
The DNA here is from genome assembly GCF_002007445.2 of Ailuropoda melanoleuca. NCBI lineage: Eukaryota > Metazoa > Chordata > Mammalia > Carnivora > Ursidae > Ailuropoda > Ailuropoda melanoleuca. Next base: position 10,980,980 of record NC_048234.1, on the reverse strand, counting down.
GATGGGGGCGTTCGGGTTAGGGAAAGCATCCCCAACACCGGCCTGGCGATACGCACGGCCACTGAGAGGGTCACTGACGCCAGCTCCAGCTTGCCCAGGTGCCCGCAAAACACCGAACTGACGACATGGATCATGAAGGTCAGCACCTGAAACAAAAACTGGGGGACAGCAGCCAGGGTCAAGGGTCCTGCCCCTCCCAGCCCCACACTGAGGCTTCTCCAGGTCCTGGGGGGGGGCCTCACAACGGAGACCCACAAACAAACAAACAAACAAACAAAAAAAACCACACAGCCGCCGGGCCCATCGCCAGCAACTGGGGAAAGAAAGCAAAGCACTGTGGCTAAGGCCTCCTGAGGACACCTGAGTCTTCCTTCCATTCTGCTGTCAGCAGCTGCCGTGAGCCTCTGGGCTCAGCCTCTGGGCTCCAAGCTTCCCTGCCTAAAGTGCAAGAATGCACGAGAAGCACCTAGCACCCACGCAGCCCGGAGCGCGGAGAGCTCAACGCAAACATCTCCTCCAGCCATGCTATTCATCATTTGGTCAGACCTCACGCAAAAGAGTTGGCTATGTCCACGTGGTGGGATTAGAGACAAACTTCTCTACAGCTTTTCAATTCGTCTGGAACTTTCATGGGGCCACGTACTGATTAATCTTTATGGTCAGAAAAAAAAAAAGTATCTAAAGCAATTTTCCCATTGGAAATAAAATGGGCAGATGGCCCCTTCTTCCCCCTGCAAACTGTCTGTGGGGGGGCCCCACAGACTCCTGCATTAATGGGTCTCATGGGTCATCCCAGGGATTCAATCCAGCCTTCTCTTTTGTTTCTTAAGGAAGACACACCTGCCCCTTTGGAGTGGGGGCTGCCGGCTGCTGAGCGAGGTCAGGCCCCACTGCCACCCCAGGGACTGCTGTCCTACTGTCACACTCTGGGTGGTGGCCCCTGGTCCAGCCTGGACATGGTCAACATGGGCAGTTTCTGGGGAGGGGTGTGAGCAGCCCCTTCACACCTGGACAGCAGCTGGCCTCCAGCCTTACTGCCTACCCGCCCCCAACTTCACCTTCTTACCAAGGGTCCGGAAAGGACAAAGAGCGTCCACACCTCGGCCCCAAAGCCAACAGGGACCAGCCTGCGGAGGGCAGGGCAACAGCCCCCTCGGTCTTGGGGGATGGTGTCCTGAACACTGTCCATTCCGAGACCAGGCTGCTGTCCACCCTGCATGCCTGGGCACTCCTACAGCCAGCCTTGCCCGGCCAAGCCCATGTCACCTCGCAGCCTGGCTAATGAGTAAGGGGCAGGAGGAGGGGCCGCTGATGCAACCTATGGGACATGCCCTGCCTCCCGGCACCGTGACCCTGTTGCCCAGCCCACTGGCTCTGTCACCAGGGGAGGGCAGGATGGAGCCCTGGGCACCCGGGAGTCATCCAGGCTGATGCTGTCCCAGAGCGGTCAACTGCAAAGGCCCAGAAGGAGAGGGTTTGGGGCAGTGTGGGGGTGTGCTGGTTCTGGGGGCGAGGGCAGGATGGCCTGGCTGGGGCGGGCTGAGACGCTGGGCATCTTACACCCCAGCACGACAGTACCCATGATGACTCCCAGTCCACAGACGAAGTGATGAGGACTGGGAGGGGTGGGGAGCCTCAGCCTCCAGAGCCCTGCCCCTGGAGCGGTGGGTGGGAGGACGCAGTGGCCTGGAGCCAGGAACCAGGATACCTGGGGCAGAGACCCCTAGCCCTCTCTCTGCCTGCCATCTCTTTCAGGAGCATCTCTGAGAGCCAGGGTGACCCCACTTGGGCAAACAGCTCACCCCTCTCGCCCTCCATTTTGCCCAGATGCCCATCACTGGGCATCCCACCAGGTTCCTCTCTGGCCTGCCCAGTCTACCTGCTCTTCTCTCCCATGCAGGGCTGGCCTCCGACCTGGGACAGGCGGGGCGGACCGCGGGAAGCTCTTCACCACCTTACTTGGTCCAGTCCCAGCTCAGGCTTTGGGAAGTGGGCTCAGCCAGGAAAAGGACGCACGAGTGACGGGGGCAGGCAGGACAGCGGCCATGGGAGGGGCCGTGCCCATCTGCCCAGCTGGTTCCCACACCCACCCCTGCAGGGAGGGAGCAGCCAGCAGGACCCCAGAACACAGCCCCGCGTGCACTGCACGCTGCTCCGCACGTGCACACCCTTCCTTCACGCAGCATCCCGAACCTCAGAGGCTCTGTGCACCGGCGTGACCTGGGCGACCACTCTTCCTTCCCTCATTCTGTCGAGCTCCTAGTGCAAATTTCTACAGCCTGCACACGACACAGTAAAATTAACTGCCACCGACACAGAGGAACGAGAGGACATTTTATTACCATTGCAATGATTAGCGTGTGACCAAAATAAGGCAGGGCTACGGATCAAAGCTCCGTCCCTCTAGTTACAAGCTGGTCGCCAGTATCTAAGATGTCACGCCTCCAGTGACTTTTCCAGTTCTCACCTTTGGCCCATTCTGGGCTGGGTTGGCTTCCTCTCCCAAAAGGGTGGCCAAAACCTTCTCCCTCACTCCGGGGCACCTGAGCCTTGGTGTGGGGGTTGTCTCTGTTAGGTGATACCAGCTGTCCCCAGATTGGGGGCCACGTGGCCAGAGCGGTGTCCCGCCAGCCTAGGCCCCCTGCCCCACTCTTGCAGCAGTGACGTGACTTCTGTGGTCAGAAGTCACACGTTGTGGGAGTCCCGGCGATGGGGGGCCTTGGGGGCGGGGGTTCGGGTAAGCCCATGGGTGCAGGGCAGGCGAACAAATCGAACTCCAAGGTCAGTTTTAAGGGAGGCAAAGCCGTCCCCACCAGGATGGAAGATATTCGGTGTCAAGGGCCTGCTTCCAGCTGCAACGCCGGGTTCTGTGGTCCAGTCTGGGTTTCTCCGTCTGGCCGAGGAGGTGCAGGTCAAGGTCAGCTCATTGTTCCGAGGGCAGGTCCTTGATCGAGTGTCCTCAAAAGCATTCCCACAAATGTTCCCCAGGATTCTTACATAAGTGGTAATGCCTACATTTCTCTCTGGATTAAGCTGTTCTTTCCCACATTGCTTTCAGGACCCGGAAGAGTCCGAGGTCCGGGCCTGGGGGGTTAGGAACAGGGACTAGGGCCCAGTGGTCATGTGGATGCTGCCTCAGGCACAGGGGTGCGGTAGGAACTGCGTTCTCCAGGTGGGGAGTTTCAGGATGTTCCCAGAGGACAGTGCATTCCAGCCGGGCCTGCTGTGGGCTGCAGTTAAGCTGCCTGCAGTTCCAGCCTTGGGGCTGGTGTTCTGGACTGCAGCCGAGGCAGCCCTCCTGCGGGGAGGTGAGGGCTTGGGGGTGTCAGCCCCCCTCTCCAAGCTGCCCAGGGCTATTGCGAGGAGCAGCAGGCCACATGCTTTCCTGTCCCAAATCCCCTGTGGCCTCTGACAGCAAACACCAGTTCAGCACCCTGGGAACAGGACCAGGAATCCCCATGACTTGGGGAGCCTCTCGCTTCTCCGTCCCCTTGGGGCCCTGCAACTTACAACGTCCTCCCTTGTGCCAATTTCACTGCCAATCACGGTTCTTTGGTAGAAACAGTAGAAAGTACCTTGAGATTAATGCCAGAAGAGCAAGGAAGGGGGGAGGTGGAGGGAGGGAGAGAGGGGAGGGAGCGAGGAGGGAATAATCACAGGCAGGTGATCATTGCCAGAAGGAAGCTGAGCAACCAGCCGGGAAAACAAGAGAATCCAGGCAACTTTGGACCCGTGGCTTTTCATGCAAGGTCCTGAGATGACTCAGCTGCAAACACCTTCCACCCCAGAGGTCAATTCTTGCAAGATGGAGCAGGAGCCAGCCAGTGCTGGGAGGGGAGGAGGGGCGGGCAGGGAGCGGGGTGCTATGGCCACCTGGAGTGGGGCAGTGGGTTCCCCCCAAAGATGGGATGCCCCTGGGCCACCGAGGCTGCTCACTGCTCGGGGTTGGCTTGAAGAGAGAACATTCCAGAAGCGCAAGGGGAAGCTGCTTTCCTGTCAAGTCACAGCCTGGGAAGTGACACAGGTCACTTCAATTTGTCGACCTGAGCTAATCGCAGGGGTTGCCCAGACTAAACAGACTAAACAGCTTCCAGGACCCAACAGGGAGAGTGGCAGGCAACCCACTGTGACCCACCACAGACGGTCGGGCCCATTCCCCACACCCTGGCCCAGGAGACAGTTGAGGTCTCCTGCACACAGTGGTGAGGGGGCTCAGGCCTGCCCAGGATCCTCCCATGGAAGAAGGACCTAAAGCCACAACATCCTGGGGGACAGTAGGAGGTGGGGGGAGGGGAAGGGAGAGTCATTGCAAAACCCCCGCCAACACGCCCTGGGGTTAAAAAGGCTTTCGGCCAAGAAGGGGGAGCCTCCCCCCCTGCTCCCTGCCCCCCCCGCCCCCCGTAGTTAGTTCCCTACAGTGAGGCCAGCCTCAATGTGCCACAAGGCATTTGGAGGAAGAGCTTACAGCCATGGGGTAAGGAAACGTGTTTGGAACCAACCAGAAGCCACTGGACTAGGCAAATGACATGGCTCAGCAAACTCAGGGGGTCTCAGGCTCCCCACCTGCCACAGGCCAGCAGCAGCTAACACCAGCACAGAAGAACTCTAGCAGCACTTGGAGGACAAGTCTCTGGGGGGTGCTGGGGGGGGCAGCCTGGGCCTGGGCCTGCCCTTCCGTAACTGCCCCGGGTCCTGCCAGATACAGCGGTGCCAGGGCCTCTGTTAACCTCTCTCCACTTGGTTACACTTCACCAGGCCTAAACCTCTTGTTTGCCCTGTGGCTACCCCAAGCCCTGCACCCCAGGTCAGGGAGCGAGAGTTTCTCTCTCTGACCCCCCCTCACTGCCCTATGATTGGAAAACCTCCCAGTTATCCGCTGGGGAGAGTGGCGACTCTGGCCTTCTGGTCTCTCAGCTCCACATCCATCTGCAGAAAAAGGACAGCTGGGAAGGACAAGGCGTCTGCCTCGTGCCTGTCCCCAGCCCTTCAGCTGAGCCTTGACAGACATTTCCCTGACCAAAATGCCAGAGGCCACTCCAACACGTCCAAGGCAGCTGCTTCCTTCTCTCCCTGCCTCCACCCACCACCTCTTTCCTCCAGGCCTCACCCCTTCCTGCTGTCCTCCTCCCCTCCCCCCACAAGGCTTCACTGGGCCCCTTCCCCCACAGAAACACCCAGAGCTCGGTGGGACAGAAGCTTAGGGCACTCCCAGGCCTGCAGGTGAGGGGAGGGACAGAGCTGTGGACTCCTCAGCGGGAACAGGGAGGTCCCTAGTGAGACCTGCGGAGGGAGGGCAAGGCTCTTAAAGTCCTAAAGATGGTGGGGGGCATTTCCTGCTGGGAAAAAGGCTGCAGAAAAAAAAAAAAGCTGTTTATTCAGCCCTAGGGAGAAATGAGCTCTCAGGCCTTGAAAGGACAGGAGGCACCTGAAATGCCTTTCGCTAAGTGAAAAAAGCCAATTTGGAAAGGCTGCGGACTGTATGAGTCCAACTCTATGACATTTACTGGAGACAGGGAAAGGATCAGTGGCGGCCAGGGGCCGGTGGAGAGGGAGTGATGAATGGTTGGGAAGGAGGATTTTTCGGGTGGTGAAACTCCTGGACGATAATAGAATGGCGGAGTCCTGCTATGACGAATTGTCAAAACCCCTAGAACGTACCGCATCAAGACTGAACCCTGGTGTAAACTCTGGACTTTAATTAATAATCTATAGGGAGCCTGGGTGGTTCAGCCAGTTGTAAAACGGTCCGACTCTTCATCTCCTCTCTGGTCTTGATCTCAGCATCATGAGTTCGAGCCCGGTGTCGGACTCCATGCTCCCTGTGGAGCTGACTAAAAAAAATAAGAAGAAAGTCTATTAAAAACTGGTAGACAAAATCATAATAAAGGGGTAGCATTCACTGACATGTCTAAGGAAAATACCCTCCCCCTTGTCCCTTCAGTTTAAGAATGCAATGGTAGCCCTATTCACAGTCACCAAAAAGCGGGGACCCCCCCCCGAGTGTGCATCGACTTGATAAAAAGATGAACAAAGCGGGTCTATCCAACAAGGGAATTTTACTCGGCCACAAAAAGGAACGAAGCACAGACCTAGGCTATCACGTGGATGAGCTTGAAGACACGCAAAGTGGCTCTGAGAGATTGTGTGCACCAGGCCAAGTCCCACGCTGGGACCAGGCTGACCCTGATTCAAATCCCAGGTCAGCCTGCTGCCCCCAGGCCAGCAGGTGCGTTGGAGGTCCTGAAGGACGGAGAGAAAGGGTAAGGTCAGGCTAGCTCCTCAGGAGCCCAGGACCAGAAGGAGCAACAGCGGGCACTCAGAGGGGGTAGAGGGAAGGAGGGGTGGTGAGCGGCCCCACCTGTGGGTACAGGGAGGCCCCTCACCAACAGGAGGCACCTAGAACATCAGCTGGGAAGGGTCATCAGACATTTGGTATCTTGAGGCACAGAAAGGACAGCCCTGAGGCTGGGGAGGAGATGATGGCAGCTCCTCGTGGGTGGGGAGACCCTCGGCATCCCCCTCGCTCCCCACCACGTCCCTCTTCACCAGGGGCCTGTCTGCTCTGCCCCAGAGCCCTCCTCAGCTTCGAATTTAAGGCATGACAGAAGCCAAGGCCAAGACTCCAGCACTCACACCTTTGAGATGTCTCAAGTCACTGGAACGGGAGGGAGGGAGAAAGGGCAGGAGTGACCTGGACACTGCCTGCCCTCCGACTTGGCCAGCTCCCCCCAGCATTGGAGGCTTTGGGAGGCACAGGGTGGGCTGGGACATCTCAGCTCCCAGGAAGGCTTACCCTGGGGGGCTGCTCTTGGCCAGGAGGCAGCTGTTATGTTGGAGGGGGGAACCTTGGGGACTTCTCCAGATGTCTAACCACCAGCAGGGCGCATTCTGGAAGCAGGGCTGCAGGGATCCCTCCCAAGGGTCCCCCCGGAGCTGGGGCCCACTGTCATCCACAGGCAGGGAGCCACTGACCTGAAGCCAGGGGCTCTGTGAGGTCAAAGCAAGGCCAGGCCAGCGCACCTGCCTTGGGCGCTGGAGCGTGACTGGTCCGGAGCGCAAACAGGAAGCTGGGCCCTGGCTCTAGGCGGCCAAATGGTGGGAATAAACCCGCCTTTATTCAAAAACAAGCTGTAATTCAGCCCAGCCTGTGCGCAGATGGCTGGGATTACCGAGCCTGGAGGCACACAGCTGGGGATGACACGCCTCCTGGAGCCACTTGCCCCGGGGTTATGGTCACCGGTCACGGTCAAGAAGGCCGGCAGGGGCAGCATGTGGATGCCTCCTCCCACCATGGACCACACCCGGAGAGGCCACCAAGGGGTCCCCACGGCTGGACACAGTGCCTGGAAGGGGGTGGTCCTGCGTGCCATGGGGTCGCTTCCCCACCAGGCTGGGCGAGTCAGATCCTCTCTCCCGGGAGTTTGCACTTGGGCCTGAGAGAGGGGGTCCACGATGGCAGGTGGAGATGGGTCAGCCTGGGGGAGCTGGCACCTGCTCGCCCCCGGAGGGAAGGGTCGCAGTGTCAGCCATTCACGCTTTTGTTTTTCAACATTTTCCCATTTCTGGTCTCTTTGTGGCCTGGTTGTTCCTTTTCCCTATGAGATGACGCCCTATCTTTCCATCCTCTTTTTTCCTTGAGGTGATTGAGTGGCGATCTGTTCCTTGCACCCCTGACTTAACATGGGCCTGCCAGTTCCCCACCCCCACCCCCAGCCTCGGCGCCATATTGACCCCGCTGAGCGAACGATGGCCTCGCCGTCCTTCACATGGGTCTTGCCTAGGAGGCCAATGGCCCAGCGTGAAGGGCCTAGAATACTCCCAAACCATCTAGCAAGACCCTTCCTGACCCATCACATCACATCCCAGCCTGGGAGGAAAGAATTCATCCCCACTTCCCCTCACGCCTGCACCCCTTCCATGAGGTGGTTTGCTGAACCCAACTGTTTGCTCCAGGGACTGTTACACCAACGAACCAAATGAGTCGTCCATTTAAGCAAACCCAAACCTTGGCCTGTCAATGCTTCAAGGTTAGGAAATCAAAAGCTAAGGACAATGGATCGCAGTCAACAAGGCTTTTTCCCATAAAGCAAAGGCCTGAGCTGTCACCAATGTCCTTCATTTCCATCTGCCACTTTCTCTATAAAAAGTCTCTCCGTTGCCCGCCCCACTCCTGTCAGTTGAGTGCTCCTAATAGCCTGGCTCCAAATAGATTTCTACTCAAATCAACTTGGACCATTTTCCATTTGCCTCCGTGTATCTTTTACCAGGTGAGACCCGAAATGCGTCAGCGAAGCTCAGGTAAATTAAATTCTGATTCTGCCCCTTTCTCGTCCTGCAAGTCATTTCTTCTCTTTGGCTTTGTTCTCCCTTTGTAGCAAAACGTGCCGTAGATGGAAGGACCCTCTGATCCAGCCACTCCACTTCTGGGTGGGTACCCCGAAAGCATCGCAAGCAGGGACCCAAGCAGATTGGCACACCCATGTTTATAGCCTGACTCATAATACCCAGAAGGTTGTAGCGACCCAGATATCCACTGATGGATGAAGGCATCGACAACGTGGTAAATACATAAAATGGGCAATCGTTCATCCTTAAAAAGGAAGAAAATTCTGACACATGACATACAACCCGAGAACGCTGGGAACATTGAGCAAACATTGTTTTAAGTGCGATAAGTCAGCCTCAAAAAGATAAATGAGGTATTATATGAGGTATTTATAGGAGGTACCTGGAGTAGTCAAGTCCATAGAGACAGAAAAGGAGAAGGGTGGGTGCCAAGGGTGGGAGGGAGCAGGAGAGTGGGGGGGGTGTTGTTTACTGGGGGTAGAGTTTCCGTTTGGCAGGATGAAAAACCGTCTGGAGATTGGTTGTACAACAATACTTCACTCATGGAAACACTAGAAAATGTTTAAGATGATTAATTGTTATGTGTATTTTGCCACAATTAAAAACACACACAAAAAATGGAAACCTCACAGAAGGCGTTGGTAGAGAAATGCCCAGAACATGGTAGACGTTTCATCGATAGTAGGGTCTCGTCTTTCTTTCTTCCTCAAGTTCTTGTCCTTGACTCCTGATGCCGTGACATCATAGAGACTCGAGGAGACTAATTTCTAAATAGCCCAGACTTTAACCTTTATGTCAATGAACAAATGCAGCAAAAGTCCCCGGGTGTCTTTCCCTAAGTAGCTTCGCTAATTGCGCCTAACAGGCTTTGTTGCGTTGTCAATCTTTTGAGAAAGAGGAGGAGGCCTTGGAGAGGAAGATTCGAGAGAAAGCTTGAGCTTGCCTGGGGGCATTTTCATCCCTGTAGATTTCAGGCGGGGTATGTTGGCGCCCAGGGTAGGAGGGTTTGCGTTGATGCCCGCGTGTATGTAGAAACAGTGTTTCTCGATGGTGCGTGAGTGGACAAGCAGCATCGGACACCTTGTCTCCTTTGATCTTCTAGTAACCTTTTTGGGTAAACACGCTTATCTCCGTGTTACAAAGGGGAGGAGGAAAGCCCAGAGAAACAAAGTATTGCCCCAATCAAGTGGCAGAGCCAGAGCGTGAGGCTGGATCTGTATGATACCCAGAGATCATGCTCTTTCTACTGAGTGTGGGATGAGAGCTTTTCTCCAGCCTTCCAGCTCCTCGGCCCTGGGCACGATGCCTGGCATTGCTCTATCATGAACCAGAAGCTGGGTCAGTAGAAAAGAGCGTGCTGATTAACTCACATCGTCTGCCCTGGGCTGGGTTGGGGTAGCAAGGAAGGGAGCAGAAGTTGTCACTCCTGTTTTGTCCAGTCCCCAACCCCGTCAACTCCTACCAGGCGGACAAGCTTTGGGGCACAGAGAGCTGTTGTCTTGCTCCTGCAAAAAGCAGCTACCAGCACGAACATTTATTTACCAGAAGGTCACATGAGGACTTGTGAGCTCATGTCTGGTCCTGACTCAAAAGGGATGTTCTGTGAACGTAACACCCTGGGACCCGGCCCGGGTAGCGTTCCCGGGATGGATCTCGCGATTCAAAAGCCTGGGTCAAACCAGAGAGGTGACCCTGTCGTCCCGCTGTGCACCCCTGTCCGCCCTCCCTGCCCAGGATTCTGTGTTTCCCTCTCCTCCTGTTCTGCTAAGAGGCTGACACCACCCAGAAGAATCAACAGACACCTAGAGTGAGCTCCCAGATCCCTCGGCAGGTGGAAGGGTGGAGGGCAGCAAAACTGGTGGAGAACCACAGGGCTGGGCAGGGAACCCGAGGCCCTGTTGGAGAGTGAGAACGGTTGGAAGCAGCACGTCCAAGGGCCCGGGGGCCGCCCCCACCCCAGGCACTTGGCGTCCTGGATCTCCCAGAAAGGAGTGGGTGGAGAGACTGCCAGCGCCTGCCTGTCCTCCTCGACCTGGCTCTGCGCCTGGGCCGTTGTTTTCCACGTGGCTGCCGCTCCTGGCCAAACCATCTGCATTGCCTCTAAGGAATTAAGCACTTGGTGCCGCACCCAGTTGGTAGTTTCAAGCTTTCCCGCAAACAAGGTAAAAGATGCAGGTTATATCACACCGCAAGCTGGAGAGGTAAGAGTTACCGGCCTGGCAAGCGGCCAGCAGGAGCCCAGAGGGCAGTGTGTCCGGGGAGGCTGGGGCTGGATGAGGTCGTCCACGGCCAGTGCTGGGCCACCCTTTCCAGGCTGTGCCTTCTCACCTCCCTTCAAAAGCCACCACGCAAGTGACCTCCAGTGCCTATTTCAGAGTAAGGGGACTCGCCTGGGCTCAGGGAACCACAGGAGAAAGTACCAGAAATATTAACTAAAATGAATTAATTAGCCCAGCATCAGGCACCATGTCAAGCACTTTACCTGCATTCTCTCATTTTATCCTCACGCTGATCCTAGGAGCTCAGTGTTGCTATCATACTCCCTTGGAAATCAAGGAACAGGCTGGAGGGGCTCAGCAATCTGCCCCAAGTTCAGCTGGCGCTCAGCATCCATGCCTGCTTCCTGCTAGCAGCTTTCCCTGCAGCGGGGGCCGGAGAGCTAGAAGCTGACTCCCAGACTCCCTCGCAGCCAGGACTCCAGGTGAGAATTAGGTTCTGTCCTTCAGAGACACCTGCCCGGGCGTTGGCAGCTTGGGTTGACGGGCAAGGGCATGGACCCATGGAATTTTCTGCACCTGCCTTCTCGTGCTCACTCACCACTTTGATTGGGGACCGGAGGCAGTTACGGTGGGGGCATCCCTTCCCAATCCAGGGCTGTGAGTTCCAGAGGTGAGGTCTGATTCCCAAGGTGGAGAGGTAACTCTCCTGCTGGGCGGTTCTCATGCGCCCCGGGACCCATTCCTGGAGACCTAGCCTGGACCCGGTGCCCCCAGCTCTTCCTGTGTTTTTCCAGAGACCTAATTCCCTTTATTGAATCTCCTTCTATTGGAAATACTTGCCAGGACTTTCCATTTCCTGTTCTGAAGAGGCTGATACAGTCCCAAAGCAAGTAAGAGGCAAAGCTGGGACCAACGTCAGGGTCTCCTGCCTCCAGAGTCCGAGCTTGGGGGCAGCAGTGGCCTGAGCGAGGGGCCGATGGCCATGGGTGTTTAGAATCAGGAGGCCCAGCTGGCCCCTGCATGTAGGCTTAGGGAGGAGAGACCGGGAGGGAGGAACTGCTGGAAATCACGAGCAGGAGTGTCAGGCAGGGGAACAAGTCAGCTCTGCTTGGAAGATGCTGGAACAAGGTACGGACCAAGAGCCAAGGGGAGAGAGATGGACGCCAGCTGAGGGGAGGGATGAGTGGAGTCTGTTGTGGGAGAAATGGTTGATTCCTTCCATGCTTTCACATGTAAATAACTGAAGACACTCTTTCAAAAGAAAAAAAATTTTTAAGGACAGTTTGTTATCACATATAACAAAGACTCCAAAGACAGGGTATCTGTATTAGCCCAATGCTGTCTTTGAAGGGCCAGGCTGTTTCCTATCCTTCTGCCATAGCCTTCTTGGTAGGTCTGCCTAGCCTCAGCAGGGCTGTCCTCATGGTCACAAGATGGCTGCACTATTCCAAATGTCACATCCTCATGGTCACACGATGGCCGCACTATTCCAAATGTCACATCCAGACATACCAACCTCTAAGAAGAGGAGTCATCCCTTCTGGGCTTCTGTTTTTACCAGGGGAGGAACCGTTCCCAGAGTCCCCCAGGAGACTTCCTCTCAGACCCTACTGCCCACAACCCGGCTCCATGGTCATCCCTAACCAGTCTCTGGCTCATGTCAGGGCCTCTCAACCCTGGCAGTATATGAGAATCACTTGGAGTACTTAAAGAAAAAAAAAAAAAATATATATATATATATATACACACACATTATTATATATGTACATTACAGAAATATATGTGAGGAACTATATATGACTATGTGAATATATGAATATTATATGAACCTCATATTTATACATCTCACACATAAATATAAGGTTCATATTGCTGTGAACTTCAAACTGCTTCAAAAAAATAAAGAATTAAAAAAAAAAATTTTAGAGCTCATGATCCTAGGCATTACTGTGTTTTTTTGTTTCTTTTTTTTTTTAGAATTCCCTAAAATGATTATAATAGTCTAGCATACCACCAGAGATGAGGAACTATTGGTTTAAACTACATGACATTTGTCTCTGAGCTGGGGACACAGTGACCTTTCCTGGAGGTGGACATCTGAATGATATGGAAATTCTGTTAGCAAGGACGGAGGGGACAGATTTCTCGGAGGCAACAAGGCACCTGCTATGGTCACCAAGGTCCTCATGGTCAGGGGAAGCAGGCACAGAGAAGGGGCTCGCCCGAGGGTGATGGGCAGGACCAAGGGGACCCCAGAAGCAGAGCTGGGGACCGGCGTCCACAGCTGCCATCTGCCCTCCCTCTGGACTCCTGGAGTGCAGCATGGTGGGTTTCCCCATTGCCTGACCTCAGAGATGGCCAGAGACAGAGAGCGGAGTCCCGGTCATGGTCTCAGAGCCCTGTGGATGGTGTGTGGAGGGAGGAGAGCCACCCTGGGGGACAGAGGGACTCAAGAGCCACCACAGGTCAGGGTTAGACCTCTGGGGCCTGTGACGAGGGATACACGACGTGCCTTTCCTCAGTCAACCCCTCGGGTGCTCACCTCCTAATGCCAAGGAGGGTCTTCCTTACCTGCACAGCACTGCCCTTTTGCAGGTATTTTCCTTGTCTGTTGATTCATGGGTTTAATGTCTGTCCTCATCCACGTGGCAGACACGTTGGCTTTCAACAAATAACAAGGCTCCTCCCCATTTCCCAGCACTATTCCGCCCGGTGGGGCCATGTGAGTGGTTCTGGCCAATGGGGATGGAGGCATGGTGATCTGGTGTGTGACCCCCTGGATCTCTTTCCCTTCTGGGGTGAACCCACCCCAGAGATGGGGCCTCCCTTAACGGTAGTCTCTGCTTGCCTTTGGGGAGCAGAGCCCCATCAACACCCTGTGGCATTAGCCACAGACTTTCTGTGGCTAACTAGTTACCCCAGAGTAACCTAGCCTACCCTGACTAAGACACCCCAATCAACCCTGACTAAGACACCCCAATCAACCGTAAACTCCTCAAAAGCACAGCCTTTATCTGTTTCTTCCAGCGCCCAGAATAAATATTTGTTGAAGACGAACCCTCCGTTTCTGTTTTATAACAACAAAAGATTGTAATTTGGAAGAAGCTGAGACTACAACGAATAGGTTGTTTTTTTTTTTAATCTGAGAATCTGAACTCTAGAGGCCATTGAATGATGGAACCGAAGGATGATTTGCTCACGTGGTTACCGTGTTGTGAATGGAAAGGTGACAGGTGCCCCTTGTGCATTCTGTCCAGTGCGGTGTGGATGGCAATGAGCAACCCGGAAATGTCAGCTGCTTTCGCAGGGTAACACATGAACTGTGACAATTCTTGGCCATTTATATTCAGGACAATGGCAATTGTTTGGAAAGGTTGAATCATAATTGGGCAAATATTATTTTTCGGTCCATTCCTTCATCCAAGAAAAACAGTAGAAAGAAAAACAGTAGATTGAATCATGGTATTGGGACGAGATCAAGTTGTTTTTCTGCCTCCCCTCCCCCAATTGTTTTCTTTTGAGTTCAAATCCAGTTTGGAAATAGGATTAGACCAGAACAGGTCGGGTTGGGGATGTTCGGACTAAAACAGGTTACACTGCAAGGTGTACATTTGATAATAAGAGTAAGAGGAAGGGGAGAAGGAGGCTGGGAAGGAGAGGACGAGGAAGGAGAAAGAGAATCGGGGTTTCACCTGTCTGCTCTAAATCTTCCCTCGGGAATAACACAGGTCAAGTCTTTGGAAACCGTGGACCATCCCTTCTCTGAGCTGGGTGCTCCCAGCTCTCTCAACAGCTCCTCACGCAAGGGTTTGAAGGAGCCACTCAAAACGTCACTGCAGGTGACATTTCCGTGGTATCAGGAAAGAGCAGGTGCTCCAGGGACACGATATCATGGCTGGCAGAGTGACATGAGACCAAGTGACAGGATTTCCTCCACCTCTATTTTCTAATCTGTGAATGGGCTTACAAGACTAACTCATAGGGCGGCAGGTGGGTGGCGGTGAAGGAGAGAAGACGTGGGGGGCGGCGGGGGCGGGGAGACCAGCTCAGGCTTTCTCCTTCCTCCTACCTCTGGCCTGGGGTGGGAGACTCTGCTCTCTCATTTATCGGAGCGATGCCTGTGGGGCCTCAGCTCGGGGAAGACAAGGGACATGAAGTCTTTGATCAGGATGTTGACTTTAGGGTTAATAACAGTTTCAGCCTCTGGGCTGTTTCACCCCACAATTGGCTTGCGTGAGCTTGTAGTCATCTGAAGTCAGGTGATTTCAGATGAGAAGATGGCAGGAAGAGGAGGGATTTGGAGCAAGAAAACCCCAGTGACACCATTTACATTCATGCACTTAAATATTTAGTGAGCACCTACTATGTGCTAGTCACTGTTTTAGCCTCTAGGGAGATAGCGTGACTACGACAAAACAAAAGTCACTGCTCTCGTTTGAATGGGGAGACACAGGCTACAAATAGATGAACAGATCAAGATAAGGACAGATGATAACAAGCGTCCTGGAGGACAAAAAGCAGAGTGAGTGATAAAGAATGGGGAAGGACTTGGGTGGGGGTGAGGCTTGGGCTGAGACAGGTGTGATGAGATGCTCTTGCCATGAGGCTTTGGGTGATGCACGGGTTGGATGGAGAGTTTGAGGTATCAGCTGGGGTCAGAGAGTAAGGTGGGGCCAGATCATACAGCCCCTTGCAGGGCAATATATGGACCTGAGGACTTTTTCTAGGTGCAGCAGGAAGCCACGGGAAGATTTTAAACCAAAGATGGTGCTGGGGGAATAGAATTAAAACCTAAATCTCGCAACCCAGGAAACGTCTCCATGAAGGTGGTGTAGAAAGAAAACAGGTTTATG
Source organism: Ailuropoda melanoleuca (assembly GCF_002007445.2). Taxonomy (NCBI): domain Eukaryota; kingdom Metazoa; phylum Chordata; class Mammalia; order Carnivora; family Ursidae; genus Ailuropoda; species Ailuropoda melanoleuca. The sequence goes on along the minus strand of NC_048234.1, from coordinate 10,965,562 downwards.
ACTGAGGAGGCATTAAGGCGGAATGTGATGGACACCCCAGGCAGAGACAGAAGGAATCCCACCGCCTTACGCACCCAAGCGGAACATTCCGTCACACATGTTCTCAAGATGAACGATAACTAGATAAGAGGACTCGACAGCACCATTTGTCACATAGAGTTCATCCTAACATCACATGGTACTTGGGGACGCTATCTGGGCAAATTGGCTTCCTCCAGGGGACAAATGTCTGTCTTAGGACAGGAGGTAGGTAGGTAGTGATGCAACTTGGAGCCAAGTCCTGGCCAAGTGCAGCTCCGACCTGAGGCGATAGGGGGCGCTGTTCCCCCGGATGTTCTCCTTTCAAAATGGCGACTCCCAGGTCTTGAGAAGGAGCTCCTGACTTACTAAGCTGGCTAGAGGCTTTTTTAGCTTTTAGAAGCATTTCCACAGGTTTCAGAGAGGCAGAGAAAGAACATACAATGACAAATTTTCAGAAGTCAGTCTTTATTTACTAGGGGAGAAAAATCCATTCCTTTATTTTTGACAGGGGTGAAGGGTCGAAGCCTCTTTTTCTAATTATTTGCTCTTACAGGGGCATGATCTGATTTTGGTTCTAGGAATCTCATCTGGCTGTTCAGGGAAGAATGACCTGGAGTCCTCTGAATCTGACCTGAGTCTTCCGCCTCAAGAGCAGAAGAAAGACCACTCAATGGTATCACTTTCTGTGGTACTTAGCCCAGGGGCGTGATGGTGAAAATACGAAGCAGGACTGATGTGGGTGCCAGCTGGAGGCACCCCCCTGGGGGGCCTTGTTAGCTCTTGGCCCTAGAGGAAAGCAGGGAATCAAACATGCCTCCTGAGTTTTGGCTTGAGAACTCCTCCTGACTATGATGCCATGTTGGCTTAGAGGGAGATCAAGAGTCTGACCTGGGCTGCTAGTGTTAGGTTCCTATTAAGAATCCAAGTTCATGGGTCAGGTAGGCAGTTAAATTAGTGAGTCAAGAGCTCAGGGCCGGAATCAGAGACTTCAACTGGGGAAGAGGGTAGAAGGAGCATGGAGGTGTGGAGTCCCAGGACCCCAGAGGTGAGAGAGCGTTGGAAGGAGGGGTGGTCCGGCAGTGGGGCCAGGGAGGCTGATGGGGTGATGGGATGGTCAGTCAGCCCACTCGCTGGTGTCCCGGCAAGAGGAGTTTCAGCAGAGTGGAGGTGACACCTGGCCGGATCAAGGGGTATGGAAGCAAAGTGCTATCCGAGAGCAGGCGACCTTCTTTCCAGCGTTGCTGAGAAGGACAGGGGAGAAACGAGGCAGTTGACTAGAGGGGCAGGGGGCTTTGAGAGGATTTTGATTTTGTTATTATTCAATTATTGGGGTATTTGCAAAATAAGTAAATGGTGCACGCAGGGAACATCCAAGCAATACATGACGGTTCGTTGTCTACCTGGCCCCCCTCCCCTTCCCCTTAGTAGAGGGAACAAGCCACGAGTACAGGTTAAGGGCTTTTATTTGGGGTTGTATTTGGGTTTGGGGGGAGGGTAAATAAGATCTGAGATACTAGAGACTAGAAAGGATCCAGCACAGAATGGGGGACCAGTGATGGAGAGGAAGGGGAGTAATGACGTGAGTCAAGGTCAGGAGCAGGCAAGGTTGAGAGAGGCAGTGGTCCCAGGCCCATTGGAGGGCTGACCTTGGTTGGGAGCAGGGATACTTGGGCGCAGGGCCAGGTATAGCTGTTGACTGACTCTGCTTTCACCGTGAACACTCCTGTGAGCACCCCCACATTTATCCCGCAGAGCGGCCCAGGCCCAGGCATTACTACCCGCCGCCAGCTTGTAAACCAGGCAGGCTGGCCTGGGCAGGTCCCTCCCCAGCCCACCCCCATTCACCTGCTGGCCAGGCTGGGCAGAGTCTTGGCCCCCACTTCAGTCCATCCTCCCCGGACCCTGTCCTCGCTCCTTGGGCCTCTAAGGCCAGACTCCTGGGCTCAGATGCTGCCTGGCCAAGAGGTGTCAGGCCCTGTGGGTCGTGGGAGGCCGACCTGGTTTCCTGGGCCTCCTGCCCCGGAACTGCCCTCAGAAATCACCAAGGGGGTTCATGTTGCTGACTGCGTGGTCTCACCGAGGGACCCCTGACCTAGGCGTCAAGCCTCATTTGAGAGGAGCACGTTGGCCTGCAGTTTCTGAGCCATTTGCCATCAAGACAGCCTCCTTGGTCCCCTCTTCACTGGATACACTCTGGAAATGGGGCACACTCTCATCGTCTAGAGGCAAGATTAATGTCTCCCGGACACCAGTGCCTCCTGCCTCAAGCCCCCGGGGACCAATGTTGGGACTTTGGGGAGGCCTTCACTGCGAGTCAGGATGAGAACTGGCGGGGGTGGGGGGATGGGACTGGAGAGGACGGGGGAGGGGCTGCAAAGGAAGCACACACACACACACACACACACACACACACTTGTCCGGCTGGTGAACTTTTATTGATCTCTCTATGTCCAGCAAAGGGGCGGTGGGGACTTGGGGAAGGGAAGCCCAGGGCCCAGATAGGAGTGGGGGCATGCACTGATCCACAGAGGAGCAAGACGGGGGCTCCAGGAACAATCCTCCTAGGGCTGGACAGAGGGGAAGGGTGCAGCATGGGGAGGCCAGGTCCACTTCAGTGACGGGTCATCTGTGAAGAGGACACAAGGGGACAGGAAGGCGTGTGTCCTGCGTGGGCCCAGTGGCTCCCAACAGCCTCCTCTCCGGGACAGCCTCTGCCCCTGCCTCTCACCTTGGCCAGGCTCGGGGGGTATCTGGCTTTGAGGGACTCATCATTCAGCAGAGGCCTCACCAGGCAGGAGCGGCGGTGGGAGAAGGTCTCAAAGCTCTTCTTGCCGTGGTAGGATCCCATGCCGCTGTTCCCTGCAAGGGGGAGCCGGCTCAGCCCCGGGTGGCCTGAGACCCCCAGCCCATGCCTGTAACCCTCATGCACCCCTTCTCTGAGCCTCCCAGGGGTGGCCAAGCCCAGGAGCATCCCCCAGGGAGTCCCGAATGGGGACAATGGAGAGTGCTCCGAAGAGTTCGGTTTCAACGCTGCCACCAGAGAGCTGTGTGACCTTCGACCTGTGTCCCCTCTCTCAGGGCCTCCGAGAAGCAGGCCTGGTGTACCAGGGGGCCTCTAGGGTCTTGAGGTCAAATGTGGTTGGTGGATATGCTGGCGGGAGCCAGAGGCCCACATGGGGGAGGTTCGTGAATCCCAAGCCAGGGCTGGGCAGAGGGGGCATCTGTACGGGGCAGGTGGGCAGTGAGCTCAGCCCCAGACTCACCCACACCCCCGTAAGGCAGGGAGTGCACAGAGATGTGGACAATGACGTCATTGGCTGTCACCCCACCGCTCGATGTCTCCGCAATCATCTTCTTAATCACCTGCAACAGCACCCAGCCCCTGCCTCAGTCTCCTTCCTGGGGCACCCCAGGCCCCTCCCCACCCTGTCTGGGTGCATCCCAGAGCCTCAGGGGCCAAGCTGGTGGAACCCCAGTCGGGGTCCCCCACTCTCCCCAGGTGTCAAGCACTTTGTGGGAAACAACTGGTTTCAGAGCTGAGAAAGGGGCTCAGGAAGGTTAAGTGACTTGCCCAAGGTCACACAGCAGTGAGCACTGAAGCTGGGATCTGAACCCGGGTCCATGGACCCCTGGATCCGGCTCATGTGATGCCATGTCGGGAACCCCAGGACCCTGGGGAGAGGGCACCCCAGGCCCACCTTGTCGTTTAGAGAGAACACGTAGAGAGCCAGGGGCTTCTCGCGCTGGCTGATGAACTGGATGGCCTCCTCCAGGCTCCGCACGCACACGATGGGCATCACGGGCCCGAAGATCTCCTCCTGCATCACCTGGGACTGGGGGTCCACGTCTATGAGGATGGTGGGGGCTGAGACAGGAAACAAGCAAGAGTCAGCCGCTGCCGAGGCCCCCACCCGCCTGGCAGCCTCGGCATCTAGCGTCTTCCTTCCGTTCCTGTTCAGGTGAGGTTGCCGAGGCTCAGGCAGGGCACTGACGAGGCCTCCACCTGCCCGGGCTCCTGCCCCGCCGACCACGGGGAGAACCGTGTGTAACCTAGATGCAGGGGGGAAACAGGGTCCACATTGCGAGGGGGCGGGCACTGTGCCCTGCCAGCCACCTGAGCCCCTGCCAAGCTCTTCATTCCCTGCCAAACTGGGGGCAAAGTGGGGTCACCTCTAGTAACCTTCAAGCCTAGGTCCTGGGGGCCCCTCCAACTCGGGTCTTGTTGCTCTTGTGGTCTCGAGGTCTGAATCCCCTGAGGATGCTGCAGGGGTGGGGAGGAGAGGAAGCTGCCATCCAAGCCTCGTGGGTGGAGGGCTTCTGGGCTGGGGCTAGGTGTCGCAGGAGTCAGGCCCAGCCGCTGCCTGCCGACAGCCCCGAGCCCACCGCAGGCCCACTGGGTTGTGCTTGCTCCCCAAGGAGCTGTGCCCACTCGCCACCAACATGTGGGGGACCCTGGCAACCCGGGCAGGGGTGAGGGATTGGGGGGGGTGCTCTTACCAAGGGTGAGCACACTCACCTATGTATCGGGTGGCCGCGTCCCCAGTGCCTCCGTAGGCGACTTTCTGGCCCTCCATCAGGCCCATCACCCTCTGGAAATGCCGGGAGTTAATGATCCTTCCATAGTCACGGGACTTCTTGGCATCCTCCCCATAGAACTCCTGTCGAGAAGAGGACACAGGCTTCAGGTCAGGATGCGGACCTTCGTTATGGCCGTCGGCTGAGAGGTGACCTTGGCCTGGGAGCACGGGGGAGAGCACCACCCAACTGCGGGCTGCCACGACATCTGGGTGCTCCAAACATTCACAGCATATGAATTGCTGCGAGATAGCATTATTTGAAAGAAATATACGCACAGTTGTGTGGACATTGTGATATGATCAAATGTGCGCACTCACAGAAAGGAGATGGGAGGGAACATACCAACAGGTTAGCAGTGATTGTCTTGGGGTGGTGGGTTTCTGGCTGGAGCTTTTTCATTTCATTTTATTTATTTTTTTGCCTTACGCTTTATTCTTTATAAACTTGTTCCAAATTATCTACAGTGAGTGTAGATTACTCTTAGGATCAGAAAAAAAAAAAATGCAGTGTTTTCTAAAGTCTAGACCCACCTCACTGCCTTGCGGTCTCTCCCTCAACTCAGCCCCGGGGCCCACACTCACTTTCAGGGACTTTTTGAGCTTCTCCACAATCTGGTTCTGGATGGAGGGGTCACAGAGGATGTAGTCCGGGGCCACACAGGTCTGGCCGCTGTTCATGAATTTCCCCCAGGCGATGCGTCTGTGAAAATTCCAGATTCGATTGCATTCCGCCGCAAGGCCCGGGAGGCTCCCCCAGACAAGCGTCAGCTCGGGATCCAGGCACACGGGGCTGAGCTCGGGAGGAGAGCTCTCAGGTGGGCAGAAGCTGCCCAGAGTCAGAGCAAGACTGCGGTCGGCGGGAGCTGGAAGTCTCCCCCCAGCATGACAGGTGGCGCGTCCCTCACCTGCAGGCGATGTCCAGATCGCAGTCCTTGTCCACATAGCAGGGGTTCTTGCCCCCCAGCTCCAGCGTCACGGGGGTCAGGTGCTTGGCTGCGGCCATCATGATGACCTTCCCCACGGCGGTGTTCCCAGTGTACAGGATATGGTCACACCTCTCTTTGAGCATCTCTGTGGTCTCGGGAACGCCCCCATTGATCACCGGGTACAGGTCCTTCCACGCAAGGAGAGAGACGAGGCTCAGGAAAGACCACAACCCCTCCTCACCCTGGCCAGCCAGCCACCATCAAATAGCCCCCTTCTGCTGACACCGGGACTCCATTCACCTCCATGGGAGAGGCCAGCTGTCCTTGGCCCAACCCAAGGCTTAGTGTCTTGCTGCAAAAATGCACTGTTCCTCAACCCCCAAAGACCCGGAGAGCACCTCACCCTGTCCAGGTACTGAGGGATGACGGTGGCCAGCAGGTTCGCCATGTTCTCACTCAGCTCCGAGGGCTTGGTGACCACTGCGTTCCCTGCAGAGCACACGGACTCAGAGTCCTGCCCTCCTAGGGACCAAGCTGGAGCCCCATCCATTCTGTGTCCATCAGACCACGTGAAAGATCCATCAGACCACCACCTGACCCCAGGGCTCCATCTTCCCCCAGGCCTGAGCTCCCCGCCATCTCTGGCCACACTCAGCAGGGGTGGGGCAGTGATCCCTGGCGACTCCCTCCTGAAACGGGGCCCACGTACCCGCAGCAATGGCGCCCACCATGGGCTGGATGGTGACAGCGAAGGGGTAGTTCCAGGTGCCGATGATGAAGACCACGCCCAGGGGCTCCGAGTGGATGTAACACTCATCCTGCTGGGTCTGGGGAGTCTTCTCCACGGGCTCGTCCGCAGCCCACTCGGGAATCTTCTTGATCATGTATTCGATCTCTTCCAGGACATAGACCACCTCCTCGTAGTACGCATTCCATTCATTCTGCGGCGGAGACAGGGCTCCGTGTGACCTCACTGGTCGAAGATCGAGGGAGTCCCTGGGGCCTGGCTGTGGTCCTGGCGCACTGTTCCCTAAATTTGGGACCCTGACTGAGCTGCCTACCCTCTCCCAACCTCAGCCTCCTGCTCTGAAAAATGGGAGCGTGATCTGGACCTCGCGGGACTGCTGGGTATAGGACACAGCCCGGTATGTTCAGCTGCCAGGGTGATGGGGGGTGTTCACCAGGGGCTCCCAGGCCAGGGGCCTGGGCCAGAGAAAGCACACAGTGGGGGTGCAAGCTGAGCTGAGGATTTGGCACTGGGGTGGGGAGTGGGCCAGCGAAGGTCCCTTTCTGACTGTCCAGGCAGGTTTGGACATGCCAAGTTCATGGTGCCCGAGGGGACCTCAGACCTGGGCAGTGATTTGAAGGTCATTAATGGGTGAGGAGAACCGAGCGGAAGTGTGTCCAGGAACGCTTACAGATTGAAATGAGACTTGAACCCAGGATAGAGCCCTAAGAAGCCCACCTTGAAGACACAGGTACAGGAAAAAGACTGCTAAAGAGAGGACAAAATCCAGGAGACCCTCAGCAGGGGAGGGAGGGAGTGAGGAGAGGGTTCAAGGGATCCTCCCGGAGTGGGTGGGGAGGAAGGCATTGTGCAGGGGTGAGGAGAAAGGAGGAGAAGGCGGCAGAACACACAACTCTTCCATGAACTTTGGCTGTGAAAGGGCAAAACAGAAGGTGTGAAGTTTTTGTTTTAAAATGAGGAGCCAGAGATTTAAAAATGCAACAGCACAGGGCCCAGCACAGGAGGGGAATGAGATCCAGGTAACCCCTTCTTTGCTCTTCTCCAAGGCAAAACCGAACTGTGGGAGCAGGGCCAGGCGACTTGGGGGCAGCAAGGTGAAGGGTTTGAGAATTGGGAGGTGTCTGATTTTGCTCAGGGTGAGGGATGGATGGGGAGGCAGGGAGGATACCCTGCAGAGTGGGGTGCCCTTTGGGATGCCAAGCTGGGATGTTCTGCTGCTGGTGGTGGGGAAACCAGGTGGCCCTGCACGGGGCTCAGGGCTGCAGCGTGTCCTGTCCGCAGGACATGGCTAAAAACGGTGGCCTGGTGCCCCGGGCTGGGTGGAGAGGGAAGCGAAGCCAGGAGGGAATGACAGGCAGATGGGGGAAAGGAGCTGCCGGCCCCTGCGCTGGGCTGCGGGGGAACCTGGGGCTCGGAATGGGCTGGAAGGAGAGGCCTGAGCGCTCCGTCTCAGCATCTGATGGTTTGAGCTGCACTTTTCCTTCTCCATAAAAGGGTCGGGTCACAGGCCGCGTGCTTTGAGGACTAGGGGCGGTTCTAGGCGAAGAGCTGGGCACAGAGCGCCAGGCGCACAGCAGAAGTCCCAAACGCGAGCAGCGACCCTTCCTGTCGCTGTCCCACGCCTCCGGGGTGTTGGCGGGGGGTGTGGGGGGCGCACCTTGTGGAGGTCAGCGGTCAGCGCGCCCACGATGTCCTTCTCGTGCTCCTTGATCATGCGCCGCAGCGCCTCCAGCTGCTGGATCCGGAACTGCAGCGGGCGGGTCTTGCCCGAGCTGAAGGCGGCTCTGGCCCGCTGCACGACCTCGCTGATTTTGCTCATGGTGCCTGGGGGGAGAGAGCACCTTGGACCTGGGGGCTGCAGGGGTAGCACTCTCATTGCTCCTCCACCGCGTTAATTTTCTAGGAAGAGGAAGATCTCCCCGGGGGCGCTGGAAACATGGCACGTGTTTGCCTTCTCTGCTCCCTAACCCAGATGTCCCTCCGGACCCCCTGGCCCTCTCAATACCCCCTGAGCTGAGCACAAACGGATCTGCAGGAAGGGCCAGGAAGCAATGACACGCGACCCTAATTGCTCACGGTGAGTTCCCGGCAGTGGGCTAGGACAGGCCCTTCCTGGCATCTCCCAAGCCCCCTCCTACCTCTGCCCGCTTGCAAAGGCTAGAGACACCGCCAGGCACACACTCCAAGAGCTCTGCACACCCAGCCAGGCCCCTTTCCGGGTGAGATTGGCCAGCTGGTTAAAGAAGACCCAGCATCAGCCTACCTGCGCCACCTTTCTGGCTCTGCGACTGTTTGCAAAAGCCCGATTGCTTGGAAGCGGGCTTGGTCTTTAAACCAGAAAGCGCCTGTAACACCTGAGAGACACAGAGTGCCAGCCAGCAGAAGTCTCTCAGAGCTTCAGAGCTCCGCACAGAAGTGCAGCGGGGATTCCTGCTACCAGTGCAAGAAACCATACTTGCAAACGGGGATGGCTCGTCTGGGGCCATCTGGCTATCTCTAGCAGAAGCCTTTGCAATGAGTTTCTCTATGACACTGCACGTCCGCATCCAGGAGCTTACAGAAATCACAGCATTCCTGGACATCCATGAATAAGCAAGGTCATCAAGGTTGCTATAACACAGAGATACTGGGAACATCGTAAATGGCCATCAGCAACGGAAACGAAGGACGCAGCACTTAGACAATGGATGATTGTGCAGGATTTAGGAGGGAGGTAGAGCTGGGTGTATCTCAGGCATGAGGCATAAGCACGAGACAGAAGAAAGAAAACAGGTTACAGAACGGCAGGGACACTAGGCATGTGCCTAGAGGTGTGTGTGCACACGCGTGTGTACGTGTGCTCTTGCACACGCGAGAAAAGACCAGGAGGATAACCCCCAACATGGTGATGACAGGTAGGGGTGGAATTAGTCGTGATCTCTGCGTTCATCATCGTCTGTGGTGTTTGACTTCTTTTGCAACGAGCTTGCATTTTTAAAAATGTTTTGTAACTTTTGGAATAGGTAACAGGTGCTCATGGTAAAAAAAGGCTCCCTTCTCCCTTTTCCCTCAGCCATTCCTTACAGTCTCGCCCACAGATAGCCCAGGACTTTCAGACACTGCATAAGTTCTAGTATCAGGAAAAAAAGCCACCATAAGGCTATTTCTACTTTGCAAAAAAAAATTATATATACCGTAGAGACTATATATACATGCTTGTAAATATATGTATATATGGTATATATAATTTTTTTTTTTGCAAAATGGAAATAGCCGTGTGTGTGTGTGTGTGTGTGTGTGTGTGTGTGTGTGTGTGTAATCCTGCTCAAATTCCAGCAAGTGTTTTCTGGTAGCTTCCACTGCCTTCCCTGTCCACGGTGCTGACCCCCACGCCAGGCATTCTGCCCAGAGAGGAGGGTCCCCGCTGGCATCCAGCGCACCCCAGCCGACCACGACCCCAGCCACAGAGCTCTACAACCCCTGTCCTGAGGACAGGACACCCCGCAGCCCACAGGAGGGTCCTGCTTCCCTCCTCAGACTTTGGGGGTCAAACCAGGGCAGCAGGCTCTGGCCATCGGCCACCAAGGCTGGGCGGCCCGGGGTGGAAGAGGCTGGTATGACTCAGGTCCAGCCCTCAGAATTCTGGGGTATCTGGGAAGGAGCCCCCTCTGTGGACAGCATTAATAATGGCATCGCCTCTCAGTACAGAGATTATTGGAGCTGGAGAGCATCTAACTTTGCACCTGGCACCCTAAGGAGAGCTGACGGAATTCTTTTCCCTGGACCAGTCCGCCTCCCCACAGCCCTGCATCCCCCCCCCCCCGTGCCGACTTTGCCCCCAGGTGTCCCCATGGATGACTCCCCCTCAAGCATCCCCTTTGATCCTCACAAAAACTCCATGGCAGTGCCCAGGAAGAAGGAACTGTTAGGAGTCCACTTTACAAATGAGCAAAGTAAGGCCGAAAGAGGCTGGATAGTCCCACCTAGGAAAAAAAAAAGAACGGGGTCTGGGGATGGGAAGGAGGGGTGGGGAGATTACCTTTGACACAGCCTTTCCTTGCAGCTTGAGCTTCTGGAAGGAGCAGCCGAGAGGGGCCACATTTAAGGGCCCTTCTTCCTGCCCACGTGGCCTGGGAGTCTCTGCCCAGGAAGTGTGGGTAACAAGAACAAAACAGTGCTGGAATCTGGGTTCTAGCTAACGGACCCCTACTTCCTGTGAGCCCCGGCTTTGGGGATTAGCCTTGGGTGGTTTATTTTTTTCTCTTCTGAAATGCAAGAATGCGTCTGTGAAGGCTTGGGTGGGGCTCCCATCCAATCTTCAAAAGGAGCCTCTGTGTCTGCCCCGGGGCGAGGGGGCCCTGATTGATTCAGCCTGGCACGTAACTCTCCCAGATTTCCGAACTGCCAGAGGCTGTTTCCCAATGTCCCCGTTACATAAGGTCATCAGAGGGTGTGGCGCGAGTCACGGTGAGCGCGTACGCAGCTCCCCCAGAACGCGTCCCCCTCACCTCTTGGCCACGTGCACGGCGGTCAGGGCCCCACAGAGGGAGGGATCTCCCACCTGGGGCACTACAGGCTGGGGGCTTTCCCTGCGCAGATCTCCCCTCCTGTTGAACAGTGGAGACGAGGCCAAGAGCCAGGAATGACGGCCTGGACTCTCTTTCTGTGTGGTGACCCAGGAAACCAGAGATGCTCGGGAAGGAAGGCATCTGGAAGCCCCTTCCTTTGCTCTTTGCCAGAGGTTTGCGGGCACCCCCTCTGTGCCACCCAACAGGGAAGGGGGCAGACGTTACTTCCTGTCGCTTCTCACACCTGTCCTGTTCCCCAGACACTTTTCTGCCTCCTCCCTACCAGACTTCTGCCGCCCTTTCCCACCTTCAGGATCTTCTCCAGCCAGCATTCGGGGCCCTTGCTTCCCATTTCACTGAGATGAAAGCGCAGGCTCTCCACCGGGGGCCTACAAGCCCCTGGGGATGTGTTCTGGCCCTTCCCCTCCCTCCCTAGGAGACCCTGCCCTGGATACCTACTTTCGGTCTTCTTCCTCCATTTTCTTTCTTTCCAGAACATTCATTGCCCCCAAATGCTACTTGTCTACTTCTTTCCTCGGCTCCCTGTTGCCCTCCAGCCAGAAGCTGGTTTGCTTACTGCCATTATCCTCACATAGCGTCTGGCACATAGGAGCTGTTCAATAAATATTTGCAGAACAATGGAATGAACAGAACATTCCAAAACAATACAAAAACCGTAGCAGCAGGAACATGCACAAGACGTTAGAGGGATGGGGATGAGGGGGCCACGGGAGGGGGGCGGCGTCTGGGCTGAGTGAGGGGTATTCAGGCAAGGAACAGCGGGAGGGCTTGGAACAGCAAAAGCGAAGGCACAGAGGCCGTGAACAAGGTCATGCAATCTTTGCGATTAATCACAAGCTGTGATGTGCCCGCTGTTGCCAGCAGGAGGTGAGGGGTGGATGAGGGGCGAGGGGCTCATGGAGGCCCCGGGGGCCGGGCAGGCTGTGGGTTTGGGCAAGGATGGAGGAGCTTATCACAGCGTTATCAAAATCAGACCTTGTTTCTCGAGGATGCCTCTGGATAGGGCCCAGTCTCCATGAGGTCTGGAATAGAAGCTGCGGCTGGCAGGAAGGCAGGCAAGGGATGACAGGACCCCAACCCAGACTGGCAGAGTGAGAAACCTTCCAGAATAGCAGGAGGAAACACGGGCAGGATTTGGTGCCTGGGGTTGGGGGGGCGGGGAGGGCTGAGCTGGTAGTGGGTGGAAGGTGGGGGCATGCTCTGAGATGGAAAGTCACCAGGGGGGCGCACCAGGCCTCCTCCCCCTTGCTTTCCTGGTGGTGGCACCTGACCATCTTTGCAGATGACCCCTTGCCGGTGAGCTAGTCCCCTGAGTGCTCCGTTGCAGCCTAGCCAGTGGGCACGGGGCCCCTCCTGGGAACTGGACATTGAGTGCAGGGCAGGCTGAAAGGCCCAAGGCCACTGGAACGGATTCATCATGACCGCCGCTCCCTGCAGACACGGTCCACCCCGTCTGCTCCCCAGTTCCCCGGCAGCCCCGGCCCCCCACCCCGCTGAGGTCTGATTGTCAGCTCCGCTGTTTAATGCATTCAGTGGAAGTGTTCACCGGACTGCCGAACACTACGGCTACATGTCCTTAGACACGCTAGGTAGTCTCTCTGGGCCTCAGTTTCCTCATCTGAAAAACCAGGTGGAAAGAAACAGAGACATGAGCCCCCCAGGCACCCCGCGTTCTGGTCCTTGGGTCCGCCCGCCTTCCGTGAGACTCCTCGGCAGCCTTCGTGGCTTTAAACCGCCTTCATCCCTCTCATTTCCTCCTTCATCTTTTAGCATGATGTTGACCTCCCCGAGGAGAACCATGGAAGCGACTGGAAGGAGCAAGGGTAGGCCACGATGCCGAACGGTGCCGGCCCACGCGGAGAGTTTTGTGCAAATGCTGGGTGCTGCTGCCCTCGTTAGAAGTAGCAGCCTTTGTCCCGGTCACGGAGCAAGGAGCCTTGAACCTGGTTTAAATCCATGGCAAACAAAAGCCTTAGATTCTTGTTGGTGAAGAGCCGCGGCCCTGCCATGAGCTTGACTTGTCCCAGACGGCATTGCGGATGCATGGCTTTTAGCTTTTAATCTTTGCATCGCTACTCCATCCCAATGTCCAGATGGTCACGTGCTCTCTCCGGAGCCACTGGCATGGCCACCTGCCTGCTCTCCTGAGTCCCTGCCCACCTCTCTACGGTACCTTCTCCAAACACTGACAGAGGGATTTTTGGGTAAGGAAGACCATCTCTCTGCCCGCTGACATCCTCCAGTGGCTTTCTGCTGCTCTGAGGAAGAAACCTTTCATGGCCTTTGAGACCTGCACGGTCTGACTCCTGGCTGCCTTGCCAGCCCCATTTGGTACCACATTCCAACATTTTCACTAGATTGCAGTCCAGTAGCAATCCTAGAATGGGCCCACCCCAGGGCCTTTGCACATGCTAAGTCTCGCTCCCTGGAACACTCCCTCTTCCACTGTGCACTAGGATAACCCTCACTCCTGTTTAGACTTCAGTTTCTCTGACCCACCTTCACCCCCAAATAATACCTTCCTTACTCCCAGGAACCTGCCACAACTTGCAATCATATATTTGTTGGCGTGATTCTTTGTGGATTATTTTTCTTCACTCCTTGTCCTTTCCCCTTCCACCACCTCCTCTGCCCAGACTCACATTTCCATGAAAGCCATGATCTCAGCTTTTTTTTTTTTAAGATTTTATTTATTTATTTGACAGAGATAGAGACAGCCAGCGAGAGAGGGAACACAAGCAGGGGGAGTGGGAGAGGAAGAAGCAGGCTCATAGCGGAGGAGCCTGATGTGGGGCTCGACCCCACAACGCCGGGATCACGCTCTGAGCCGAAGGCAGATGCCCAACCGCTGTGCCACCCGGGCGCCACGTGATCTCAGCTTTTGTTCAATACCGTATCCCCAGCGTGTGGCATATAGGAAGGCCTCAGAAAATAATGGAAACAGGCCAATGTGCCAAACAATCCCAAATCAGCAAATGGGGCTGGGCAGGGTCCCAGCGAAGACCGAGAGAAATTATCAATCATTTAGCAAGATGATTTTCAGCAAACTCACCTAAACCTAGCAAAACATTTTTGGATGAATAAAAAAAATTGGCTTAAAGTTACTTTGCTTAGTGGGATGTGCATTTAAAAAAAGTTACTTTGCTTAAATTTCAAGGAACACGTAGGTTAGAGTAGCTGTTGGGGGGAAAACCCACTTTCTTTTTAAGAGGAGATGGGAAATGATTCGGTGGTGAGTATATGGGGTTGTTATGTCTCTCCTTTCTGTTTGAGAGGGAAGGGGGAGAGACGTGGATGCTCAGTGCCTGTGGGAATACTTCGTGCACGGACCGTGGGGAAAACAGTCCTGGCTTTGTTTCTGAGCTGGGGCAGCCAGGGACGGACAGCCTGGGAACCACAAGAGGGTCTCACACGCAGCTGAGGTCACAGGCAGGATGAGAACACACTGTCACGAAGGGGTTCTGGTCCTTAGCTGTGCCGAGACTGTGCCCCCTGCATCAGAGACGTACTTTGAGGGAGGTAGAAAGGTCTCTTGGGTTTCGGAACCTTGAACTAAAACCTGTGACAAGAGCCGGAGGGGACCTCCAGAAACTTGAAACCACAAGTTGGACACATAAACCCGTGCCCAGTACCTCTCGTGAAGGGACAGAGCCTGTGAGCCTCGGACGGAACCTTCGAGAACAGTTGACTTGACTGTTGTTCTTGTAAATTGACCAAGAGTCATGTCTGATCATCATACGTTGTCCATGTGGGCAGAAACCACAGTAATGCTGACTCCCCTGGAACAGGATCTCCCCTGTGAATACAATGCAATGGGCTCTTGGGTTGTCTCTTCAGGCTCCGGTAACGTCTACCTCGCCCTGGCAGCTGGATCCAGCTCTCATCCCGCTGACACAAATGCCATCTTCCGGGAACCTATCTGATGACCCCAAGCCTTAACATCAACTTCTAAAAACGTACAAGACTAAGTCAGTGCTTCTCCAATGTGGCCCCCGGACCAAAGGCTTCAGCACCACCTGGAAACCTGTTGGAGATGCAGATTTCCAGGCTCCACCCCCCACTACTCAGTCAGACACGCTGGGGTGGGGTCCAGCAATTGGTGTCCTAACAAGTCCTCTGGGTGATTCTGGTGCCTCCAGGTAAAGTCTGAGAACCACTAATTTAAAGTTACAAATAACAGGCCACTGGCCGGAGTTGCGTTTGATCCGTGTATTTATTCCTTTAAGAAATTGCAGGGAGAAAATCGTGTTTTACTGCTTAAGATCGGCTGCATGTTATAAATATATTTATTTGCACATATATGTGTTTACAAAGTTATACTTTAAAATGAAATAAAGCCGGGAAGATTCATGGCAATGATGGGAGTATAAGAGATTTCATATTGGTACATGACACAGAATTCAGTTTCCACTTTTCAATGGCCAGGGGCTAGGGTGACAGCCTAAAACCTTACAAGAAATTGTTCTAAGGGGCAAATAAAATGTTTTAGTGGCAAACATGAGGTTATCAGATAATGGCCAGTGTCATGTCAGGCCTGGGGATGTTTGTAATCACCATGGCCACTGTTTATTGAGCGCTTAGTATATGCCAGGGACTGAAGGCATGGTACCTTTAACCATAATTCTACAAGAAAGGTGTTATTACCCTCATTTTATAGAAAGGGGAACAGAGGCTCTTATGAGGCTCTCACAGCTCAAAGGTGGCAGAACCAGGACTTGAACTCATGCTTGGCAGGCATCAAAGCACTGAGACATATAGGTCTATGGAATAGAACCAAGAATCCAGAAATAAGCCCTTACATTGATGGTCAGTTGCTTTTGCACAAGGGTGCCAAGACAATTCGATGAGAAAAAGAGAGTCTCTAACAAATGGTGCTGGGTTGACCGGATATCCACATGCAAAAGAATGAAACTGAGCCCTTACCTCACACCATATGCAAAAATTAACTCTGAATGAATCATCAACCTAAATGCAAGAACGAAAAATATAAAATTTCTACAAGAAAACATAGGAGCAAATCTTCACGTTTTGGGGTTAGGCCGTGATTTCTTAGCTAGACACCAAAAGCACAAATGATCAAAAGGGAGAAAGATAACTGGATTATAACAAAATTAAAAACTTGTGTGTTATAAGTTATACCATCAAGAAAGTGAAGAGAGGGGCGCCTGGGTGGCACAGCGGTTAAGCGTCTGCCTTCAGCTCAGGGCGTGATCCTGGCGTTATGGGATCAAGCCCCACATCAGGCTCCTCTGCTATGAGCCTGCTTCTTCCTCTCCCATTCCCCCTGCTTGTGTTCCCTCTCTTACTGGCTGTCTCTATCTCTGTCAAATAAATAAATAAAACCTTAAAAAAAAAAAAAAAAAAGAAAGTGAAGAGAAAACCCATAGAATGGGGGAATATATTTGCAAATCAGATATATTCTATTACAAATCAATAGGAAAAAGACAAAGAACCCAATTTAAAAATGAGCAAAGGGTTTGAACAGACATTTCTCCAAAAAGGTTATAGAAATAACCCATAAACACATGAAAAGATGCTTGCCATCATTAGTGATTAAGGACATTTAAATAAAGCACAAGGAAATACCACTTTATACCCACTTGGATGGCTATTTTTTTCAAAACCAGACAATAACAAACTGGTACGGGCACTGTGGAAAACAATATGGAGGTTCCTCAAAAAGTTAAAAATAGAACTACCCTACTATCCAGCAATTGCTCTACCAGGTACTTACCCAAAGAATACAAAAATACAGATTCAAAGGGATACATGCACCTTATTTTTATACCAGCGTTATCCACAGTAGCCAAATTATGGCAACAGCCCAAGTGTCCATTGACTGATGAATGGATAAAGAAGATGTGTCATATGTATGTGATGGAATATTACTCAGCCATCACAAAGAAGGAAATCTTGCCATTCGCAACGACATGGATGGAGCTAGAGAATAATGCTAGGCAAAATCCGTCAGTCAGTGAGGGACAAATACCATATGATTTCACTTATGTGTGGAATTTAAGAAACGAAACAAACGAACAAAAGGGGGAACAAAAGAGAGAAAGAGGAAACCAAGAAACAGGCTCTTTTTTTTTTTTTAAAGATTTTATTTATTTATTCGACAGAGATAGAGACAGCCAGCGAGAGAGGGAACCACAAGCAGGGGGAGTGGGAGAGGAAGAAGCAGGCTCCCAGCGGAGGAGCCCGATGTGGGGCTCGATCCCATAATGCCGGGATCACGCCCTGCCGAAGGCAGACGCTTAACCGCTGTGCCACCCAGGCGCCCCAAGAAACAGACTCTTAATTATAAACACACTGATGGTTACCAGGGGGGAGGTGGGATGAAATAGGGGAAGGGGATTAAGGAGGGCGCTTACCGTGATGAGCAGGGGGTGATGTACGGAAGTGTTGAATATTGTAACACCCGAAACTCATACTACGCTCTATGTTAACTAACTGGAATTTAAACAAAAAACCTTAAAAAAAGCAAAGACAGACAATAACAAATGTCGACGAGGATGTGGAGAAATAGGAGACCTCCTATATTGCTGGTGGGAATGTAAAATGGCGTAGTCGCTTGGAGAACAGTCAGGCAGTTCCTAAAAGAGGTAAACAGAGTTTCCACAGAGCCCGGCAATTCTACTCCTAGGTGTATACCCAGGAGAAAGGAAAACGTATGTCCACAGAAAAACTTCCATGTGAATGCTTACAGTGGCACGTTTCATAATCGCCCCAAAGTGGAAACAACCCAAGTGTTCATCAACTCATGATGAATGGAGAAACAAAATTTGGTCTATCCATACGATGGAATAATATTCAGCCATAAAAAAACAATGACGTTTTGATACACCTGCCTGACGTGGCTTGTAAACGTTGTGCCAAGTGAAAGAGGCCAGTCACACAAGACTACATCATATGGGATTCCATTCATTGGACACATCCAGGAAAGACAACTTCATGGACAAAAAGTAGATTGGGGCAGCCTAGGGCTGAGGAAGGGGATTGGGGGTGGTGGGGATGACAATTTCTTTTAGGGGGACCAAAAATATTCCTGATTAAACTGTGATGATGGGTGCATTAAAAAAACCCTTAAAAACACTGAATTATACACTTAAATGGGTAAATAATACGATGTTGTTATATCTCAATGAAGCTATGAAACTAACTTATAGTATATTCGGTATCTTCACTCTATGAAATAGGAAAATGAATTGAAAATCCTTTGGGAATTTCCCTTATAGAAGAATTCAAAATAACGTGTATAGGTAATGCCCTCTCAAGAAAGTGGCTCGTAGCCCCCATCTCCTTAAGTGTGGGATGTGTGCAGTGACTTCCTTCCAAAGAGGACAGTGTGGACAGGTTGGGAGAGTGGCTCTACATGGAGAAACCCAACAAACACCACCTCCCCAGGCATTCAAGGTCAACATCATCCGTCCCCTGGATTTAGCATAATGAAAATGACCACTCCACCTCCGTGGTCTTCCCCCAGGAAAATTCAGAACCCCAGTCTCACCACGAGAAAAACACAAGACAAACCCAAACGGAGGGACTTCAATGCCTGACCCAGTACTCCTCAAAACCTTCGAGGTCATCAAAAGCAAGGGAAGTCTGAGCCAAGAGGGGTCTAAGGACACGTGACAATGAATATAAGGTGGTCTTCTGGATGGGTTCCTGGGACAGGAAAGGACATTAGGTAAAAAGTCAAGAAATCCAAATAAAGCACAGATTGCCTTAATAATAATGCACCAACATTGGTTCATTATTTTGTGACAGAAGAGTCACACTAGTGAAACATGTTAATAACAGCTGATCCGAGTGTAGGCTTTACAGGAACTCTCTGTAACTAACTTTGAGAGTTGTCTGTAAATCGAAAATTCGCAAAAGTAAAAAGTTAATTTGAAAATCTCATTTGGAGGCAACACGCAGGGTGAAACGCGTTCTAGCTTCCCAGCTCTCTAGCTGTGTGACCTAGGAAAGATAGTTACCCTCTCTGGGTCTGATCTCCCCCATCACTTAAAATAGTTGTGCCAAAATCTCCAACAGTTGTAGGATCCTAACTCGGAAACATACGTGGAAAAACTCTGGAAAGTGAAATTTTTTCCAAAATAATCCCCCCGCAAGGGTAAGTTTCGGTTAGCTAAAAATGTTTATTCATGCGGACATTTTATTCTCCAAACATTCTTGTTTTCCTACCTAATATACAGCGGACCCTTGAACAACGTGGGTTTGAACTGCGCAGGTCCATTCACAGGGGCTTTTTCTTTTTTTGACCTATTACCGGCCTGTGAATCTTTTTTTCCGTCTTCCTTATGATTTTCTTAATAGCATTTTCTTTTCCCTAGCTTCCTTTATTGTAAGAATATGGTATTTAATACATACACAAAATACCTGTTAATTGACTCTATGTTATCGGTAAGGCTTCAGGTCAATAGCAGGCTGTTAGTAAAGTATTTGCAGAGTTAGAAGTAACACAGGGATTTGCTGTTACAGGGGTGGGAGGGGGACGGCTCCCCTACGACCCCTCTACCCATCGCGTTGTCCAAAAGGGTCAACTGTAGGTCGATAGCTCTTTGCCTCTGGCCACCTTAGTATAGACCCTTCAGCCTCCAAGCCGGAGGCTTCTCTCCCTCCCTCCCTCCCACCCAGACACACAGCCTTCCCCCTGCATGCCTGCAGTGGCTCCCCCTGCAGTCGGCTCTCCCCACTGCCTGATGCTGCCCTCCTACCATCCGCGGATTCCCCTCCCCACTGAGATTGGGCTGTAGCACCCCTCCAGCGGGCGGCCAAGAAGGTAAACTTCTTTTTTAAATTTCTTTGTCATAGATTCCCAGGAATATTTGCGTCTTCAATTGCATAGGGGTCCCCAGATGGTTTTCCACAAAGGCGGTCCTGGTCCGGGCCAGCGAAGCTGTCAGACCGGGTTGGAGGTTTTGCCAGCCTGATGGGTGCCAAGGGCTTTATCCGTGTTCTTCGGATCCCTATTTCCTGACCACAGGTGAGCTGGGGCATTTTTCACACATGCATGGGCCATTTGCGTTCACGCCCTGGGACCTGCCCTCCTTGGCCCATTTCTTCCGCCCTGTTTCGTGCTTTCCCTGGCTCTGTGGGTTACAGCCGTCTGAGTGACTAGTAGTTTCCTTAATCTGTCATTTGCCTGCGGACTTTACTGAGGGGGTCTTTTGCTATTCAGAAGTTTTTTATATAGCCAACTAGAATGCTTGCATCTTAGTTTGGACGGGGAAGGTGCCCTCCCACCCCCAGTCCTGGCTCGTTCATCTAATTCTCTAGGTGTCCTAGTGAGTTTTTATGATGTGATTGTTTACCCCGAGGCCACCAAGAAATTATTCTACATATGAAGACGGAAATCCAGTTTATTTTCTTTCAGATGGCTAGCCTGTTGTGCCAATACCATTTAATAAAAACACCACCAAGAGTGGGGCACCTGGGTGCCTCAGTCAGTTAAGCATCCAACTCTTTTTTTAAATTTTTTATTTTTATTTTACAGATTATATATATTTATTTGACGGAGAGAGAGAGCACAGGCAGGGGGAGCAGCAGGCAGAGGGAGAAGCAGGCTCCCTCCTGAGCAGGGAGCCCAACGCGGGACTTGATCCCAGGACCCTGGGATCGAGACCTGAGCTGAAGGCAGATGCTTGATCGACTGAGCCACCCAGGCGTCCCAGGTGCCCAACTCTTGATTTCAGCTCAGGTCATGATCTCAGGGTCCTGGGATCCAGCCCCAAGACGGGCTCTGTACTCAGTGGGGAGTCTGCTTGGGGATTCTCTCTCTCCCTCTCCCTCTGCCTCTCCCTGTGCTCACGCATTCTCTTTCTCTCAAAAAACAAAAACAAAAACCCCAAAACCCAACAAAAAACCACAACCCCCCCCCCCGCCAAAACCCAAACCAAAAAACCCACCACCAACATTAACAACAGCACTTACTGGGTCTTTCCTGTGTGCACTTTCCATGTATTAATTCTTATTAATTCTCACAACCACCCAAGAGGTAGGGACTATTATTACCTCCACTTTATAGATGAGGAAACTAAAGCACAGAAAGGCTAAGCAATTGGCCTAAGGTCACACAGCTAGAAATGACAGGTCCAGGTGTCACCCAGGGCATCTGACTCCAATGTCCCCCCGTTCAGAGGTTCATACCCTTCTGCTCCATCCACATCTCGAGGGTTTCAAACCTGTTGCCATAGTGTCCAATACGGCTTCCTCCAAATTCCTTTAGTATCTCCTGAATCGATACTTAATGTCTCCTTTCTCACTGTTGCCCTTGTATATTTCTATCTCATTCTTCCTTTACGGAGGAAAGTGCAAGTCATGATGAGATGGGATTTTTTCTGTGCCTCCGGGCTTGCAAAAACCAATTAATGCACGCTTATCTTCTCTAGTGGAAATATGACTGATGGCAGATTTGCCTTCTTAATTCATTAATTTCTTTTTTTTTAAAAGATTTTATTTATTTATTTGACAGAGATAGAGACAGCCAGCGAGAGAGGGAACACAAGCAGGGGGAGTGGGAAAGGAAGAAGCAGGCTCAAAGCGGGGGAGCCTGATGTGGGGCTCGATCCCACAATGCCGGGATCACGCCCTGAGCCGAAGGCAGACGCTTAACCACTGTGCCACCCAGGCGCCCCTTCCTTTGTGTGTTTAATCACATTTTGCTTAGTTCATATGGGTTTAGGACACTTTGTAACGTGCTGCCCAAGCAAACACCATGTATGACACTTTGATCTTCTTTATACTTTTTGCTTTTCATCTTTACAAGTTTTCACCTTAACGTCTACCTTATCAGATGTTAGTATCACTGGTCCTGCCGTTTGTGTCCACACACCTAATTATTTCCAGCCCTTCTTGAGCCTGGCGTTTTGCATGCATTTCTTGTCAATAACATCTAACTTTTGGGTGCATTTCTTGTCAATAACATCTAACTAGGTTTTGTTTTATATACCGTTCTGACTTCACAGAATGACCAGTATACTTGATATTATTCTTTCCATTTCCTTCATGCCCACTATTTACCCTGTTCCTTCCTCTCAGATGGTTACTATTTGTTTCCTCTCCCTTTGTTAATTTGCAAGCTCTTCTCCACCTTCCCCCGGCATTGATGGCCCCCTTCCCTCTCCCTGTTCTCATAATCTGATGCGTATTTTTCTATAATTATTTGAAAGCAAGATTTCAACTGTTTTCCCCTCTAAGCCGCTCTGTCCCTCTCCTGCCCCAAGACAGAAGCTCTGGATACTTTCACTTCCTCCTTCCTCTCTCTGGACCCCCAGGCCTTGGTTGTGACATGTACGTTGGTCTTACTTTCTGCCTCCCCAGCATCTGTATCCTTTGGTTTTTCCTCTCCCCTTGGAGAGTTTTTGTACTTTTAATTTTAGACTAGTGTTTGGACCAACTGAGGTATGAATACAAAATGGCTTTTCAAATTTGTTTTCAATTACTGCCTCCAACTGTGCTCCGTCCGTCAAATCTTCGTTTTCCCTCCCTCCCTTCGAACATTCCAAGGAGCTTCCTCTCGCTTCCTGGTTAATTTCCTGTATCAAAAGCTCATTCCAGACTAATTTAACTCTTTGATCCCAGTGAATGCCCTTCCTGCAAACCGCCCCCCACCGCAAGCTCAGGTTTGGCCTCTGGCCCCAAGGAAGGGGTGGGGGGGGGTCTCACTCCCTCTGCCATCCCATGTCTCCTGAGTCCCTTTCACCCTGGTCGCTGGTGCTGGCCCCCCGGGAAAAATGGACGCGGGGAAAGTCTTTTTACTGGTGCTTCTGACGCCCTCTGTGGGCAGACATCCACACTGGCTGGCTTGCCCCTGCACAGTTCCTAGGAAAGGAGAGATTTTTCCTGCTGCCTTGTGGCTCCTACCCCCCTCCACCATCCACAGCACCTTCCACAGGGGTCCCCTCACCTAGCCAGCAGCTCCCCTAGTATCGGCAAGACGATTAACCCGGCAAGCAGTCAGCACAGAGGAAACTACACATCTTCACTCTGCCCCCACCCCAGGGTCGCCTCCCTTCACCCAGCCACCTCTCTCGGGTCCTTTCTTTCTAGTTCAAATGCCACAGAGGATAGCTCAGCAAGTCCCTGCATGAGGACACGTCCCAAGGGGCAATGAATTGCCACCCCCCCTTCTTGCAGGCACCCTCAGCTCTGTCGGTGACTCTCTTGGAGCCCCACTTGGTTGGCTTGGAGAGGTGGGGAGTCCGTCTTTTGGGGGCTAGGTGGTGGGAAAGGACAGCCTCCCTTTAGGCTCAAGACTCCCTGACTCTTACAAGCGCTCTGATTTCTAGTTTTCTGTTTACATGGTGGAGGAGAGAGTCGAACTTGTTCTGCCCCCTCACCTCTGAGGCAGGTGTCCACGGGGGAAAATGGCCAGAGCACAAAGGAAGTACAAAGCCCCAGGGAATGAGACATCGCAGGTGCTGGGATCTTTGGTGGGGGCTGGAGGGCTGCTGAGTCCCACGGGTGCCTTGCAACTCACGCCCTGTCTGCCTGTGTCCATCCCTAGGTGATACTGGGGAGGGGCCACAGCTGTTCTCAGGGCCACCGACACGCCCACACAGCTCACGGCCCCCTTCAGACCATCTGAACAACTAATACATGTTGGAATATGGAATATTGTTAAGCCTTAAAAAGTAAGGAAATCTGACCCATGCGCATTCTGCTGGGCGAGACAGGCCAGTCACAGGACACGACTATGATCCCACTTACATGAGGAACCCGGTGTGGTCAGATTCATGGAGACAGAAAGTAGAATAGTGTTACCTGGGGTTGGGGGAGGGGAAGCGGGAGTGGGGGGAGGGGAGGGTTGGTGTTCAAGGGGGACAGTTTCCATTTAGAAAGAGAAAAGGGGGGGCGCCTGGGTGGCTCAGTCTTTAAACGTCTGCCTTCGGTTCAGGGCATGATTCCGGCGCTCTGTTCGAGCCCCACATCAGGCTCTTCTGCTATGAGCCTGCTTCTTCCTCTCCCACTCCCCCTGCTTGTGTTCCCTCTCACGCCGGCTGTCTCTTTCCCTGTCAAATAAATAAATAAAATCTTTAAAAAAAAATCTTAAAAAAAAAAGAGCGAAAAGGGGTTCTGTGGGTGCATGCACAAGGGTGTGAATGTGCCCAATGCCACAGAACTGTATTCTTCAAAGTGGTGAAGATAGAAGCTAGCCACAATAAAAATAATTTTAAAAAAAACCCGTCCACATGGGGGCGCCTGTGTGGCTTAGTCACTTAAGCCTCCAATTCTTGGTTTCGATCATGAGCTCGAGCCCCATAGTGGGCACCCCATTTAGTGGGGAGTTTGCTTGGGATTCTTTCCCTCTTCCTCCCCCCTCCCCCCGCTCTCTCACACTCTCTCTCTCTAAAAATAAGTAAATAAAACCTTTAAATCTCATCCACATGGACCCAGTAACTCAGCAACCCATCAACACGTTTTACTAACCAACCTCTCCTGGGTTCCAGGTGCTAGGGCCATAGTGGTGGTAAAAATATAAAATAATAAAATAAAATAATAAAATAAAAAATAAATAAAATAAGATAAATAAAATAAAATTTTAAAAAAATTTTTAAAAAGGAGGCAGAGATGGCCCTTGCTGTCACAGGGCTCCCACCCAGCAGGGAAGGCAGAAGTGGCTGGGGTGACAAGGGCAGAGGCTCACGGCGACTGGCTAGACAACAGAACCACATGTCCAGGGAGCCCAGTTACAGAAACCCAGGGTGGGAGAGACACGCCGACGTCAGATGAGGCAGCCCCAGCCTGGCGTGTGAGGCTGGACTTGCCAAAAGCTGTGCGTGGAGAACGAGAAAGCCAAATCAGGACAGTGAACACATCGAGGGGGCAGGGAGAGGAATAGATGGAGGGGAGGGGAGGCACGGTAGGCTTTCCTTGTATTTAATTTCTAAGCTGGGTAGAAGGGATACAGATGTTTGTTAAATAGTTTTCACACATTTTTGCATGGCTGAAACATTTCATTTTTAAAATGAAGACTAGTTTTTAAAGCTGTCTTCCACACAGCAAAATGGAAGGGAGGGTGCAGAGATCGTGCATATACCCCCAAACCCTCACCTACAGGGTCTCCCCAACCATCAACATCCCCCAGCAAAATGGGGCATTTGTTACAACGGATGGCCGTGCACTGACACATCGTCACCACCCAAAGCCCATAACTTGGATTACAGTTCACTCTGGGTGTTGTACACTCTACGGGTTTGGACGAATAATGACACGGATCCCCCCACGGTGGCCTCATGCAGAGTATTTTCGCTGCCTTCAGGACACATGCAGATTTCCAGGTGTCTGGGGCACATCCAAGCCCAACTGTCTGGAAATGGTCATTGAAGTGTTTGCTGGGTCGGAGCCCCAGAGCGAGGGTGTAGACGTGGTCTACACTGTGGCGAGAACCCGAGGAGGGGCAGCCTGAGGTCCTGAAAGGGGGAACAGAATAGAATCACAGACGCCAAGAGCGTCCTGAGGCAGAGCAGGGTGGGAGGTCGTGGAGGGGGAGCAGGGCCAGCAGGACCAGGAGGGCCAGGGACAGCGGAGCGTGGACTTCGGTGCACGGTGGCCGCTGGGAGAGCAGCCAGCAGGGCCTCCATCAGACGGAACGGAAGGAGTGAGTGATGGCCCGTTTAGGTTCTCGTTTCAGCATCACTGTGGTAAGCATGGAACCCTAGCGGCCTCAGGCCAGAAGGGGTGAAGGTGCGGCCATTTGATGAAAGACTTCAGATCCCGAGAAAGGGCAGATTCCTAATACATGCACACATAAGAGAAGCAAGTCTTGAAATAGTATGTTTTGTATTATCCCATTTTGGTAAAAGATGTTGTGTACACAGAGAAAAATTACTCCGGGCAAGACAAACTGGAACGTTAATATAATCTCTGGGTTTATAGGACGTTTGTTCTCTTTTGGCTTATTTGTATTTTAAGAGGTTTCTGGGGGCGCCTGGGTGGCTCCGTCACCTAAGTGTTTGACTCTTGATTTTGGCTCAGGTCATGATCTCAGGGTCATGAGTTCGAGCCCCGCGTGGGGCTCTGGGCTCTGCAGGGGGTCTGGTTAAGATTCTCTTCCTCTCCTTCTCTCTCCCTCTGCCCCTCCCCTCCTCGCCCCCTCTTAAAAAAAAAAAAGAGGTTTCTGCAATGAACGCAAAGTACTTATAAATAAAGAGGAGAGGGGTCTTCCACAGGGAAGTGAGCCCCTCCGGGTTCCCTCCATTTGTAGGACATTGAGAGAGAGAAGCCACTGAGAGGGGAAGGGGTCTATGCATCTCCAGCAAACCAGCAAACATTTCCCAGGCCCCAGTATGTGCCAGTTCCCAGCAAGCCCCCACTATGTGCCAGTTCCCAACAAGACCCTACTATGTGCCAGTTCCCAACAAGCCCCCACTCTATAACAGTTCTCAACAAGCCCCCACTATGTCCCAGTTCCCAACAAGCCCCTACTACGTGCCAGTTCCCAACAAGCCCCTACTCCATAACAGTTCTCAACAAGCCCCCACTCTATAATAGTTCTCCACAAGCTCCCACTATGTGCCAGTTCCCAACAAGCTCCCACTGAAGCAGCAGGGCAATGGGGAAAGGAGTCATGGGGGGAGGGGAAGCTGAAGGGCTTGGGGGCAGCGCTGGGGGCAGGAGAAGGCACAAGCTGGGGCTGGGGGTGGAGTGGGGTGGCAGGGAAGGGGCTCTGGACAGTAAGGACATTTCAAGGGACAAAGTTGGGGTCAAGGCACCACTGACCGAGTCTGTTCAGGGAGCCCAGAGCAGTTCAGTGAGCTAGGCAGGGCTGTGTGCAATAGGGAGCCATGGACTGTTTAGAAGGACACGTGCTAGCCAGGGCTGTCCTGCAAAGGACAACCCAAAGCAAACCACCTCAAGACAAAAAAGAGGACAGGGCTTCTCTCAGCTGGGCGGGGCCCAGGTGGCTCCTGCGGCATTCCCACCTGGGGAGAGATGTAGGGACCAGCTTCAGGCCTGGGGCCGTGACCCCTGGCACCTGTGGAAGGACTAGCTTTCCTCCCTTCCTTCCTCCTTCCCTCACTCTCCATCCACCTCTTATACCGACATTTGCTCTGAGACCCTTTTACCGTGAAAAGTAAGACACCCCATTTGAGCTGCTCTTGCACAGATCCCATCACAGCCGGTATCTGTACCCCCAGTTCCCCCACCCCCCATAGTGTCACCCCAATATCCGAGTCCGCAGCTCCTCCAACCCCCCCCATGCCGTTGCCCCACCTGCTCAGCCCCGCCAGTCCCCATGCCCTCCCCAGCTGCCCAAACCCCTCCGCTGGACCTTCTGGAAAGCACGGCCCCACTCCTCCCTCCCTGGCAGGTTTGGAAATCTGGTTTGCCGCTAAGGAGAAAGAACTTGGCCCCAACGGTCCCCTCCCTCCTGGGGGCATTCTTCCCCTTGAGTCCGTGACCTCGGGCTCCAGGAGTGGGCAGGGCTCCTCCGGACCCTGATGGTGGGTTCCAGACCACACCAGTGCTCCCTCCCCTTCCCGGCAGTCCCATTTCCAAGACCCTCGGCCGCTGAAGGCTGCCCTGCATGGGGCTCTGGCTCCAGCCCCTGGCTGTGCTCGCTCCCTGCTCAGCCCCAGGGCCCGTCTGTTCTTAGACCTCATGGCCTTCCTTCCGCTGTTTTTGCCTCCGCATATCACGCGCCGACTTTAGACTTTAATTTATTTATGGTTTTTTTACTGTGAAAACTAGGACAATAAGAAGAAGTAAGTTTCATCCTCACAACTGATGACGCCTGCCTGGGGCTTGGAGGGTCCGGGCTGCAGCTAAGGGACCAACGCTGGCAAACAAGCACCCTCGCTCTCCACGGTCACACGTGCACTGGTGTGCGGGCGCGAGTGGTGGGGACGCCGGACACAACATTGACCCTCTTAACCGTTTCAAGCGTACATTCTGTGGCATCAAGCTCATTCACGTTGATATGAGGCCACCACCCCATCCACCTCCAGAGGGCTTCATCTCGCGAAACTGAAACCCTGGCCCCGTTCAACACCAGCTCCCCAGCCCCTCTACCCCAGCCCCTGGCAACCACCAGCCTCCCCTCTGCTTCTGCGAATTTGACAACACCAGGAACCTTGTAAGAGTGGAATGACATAGTACTTGTCCTTCTGTGACTGGCTTCTTCCACCCGGCATGAAGAGGTGTGCTCACGGTTCCTCCATGTTGGAGAAGGTGCCAGAATGTCCTTGCTTTTTAAAGACTGAATGATAACCCATTGGACGCAGAGACCATGTTTTATGCATTCATCCATTGACGGACACTTGGGATGCATCCAATGTTTTAGCTCTTACGAATAATGCTACTGCCATCGTGGGCTCACAAGGACCTGCTCGCATCTCTGCTTTCAGTTCTTTGGGGGCTATGCCCAGAAGCGGGATGGCTGCATTCTAGATAATTCTATGTTTAACGTATTGAGGTTACGCTCCCATCCGCAGTGGGCTGGGGCTCTGGGTTCTCGCACTTCCGCCAATACTTCCAGGAGGCGACTCACTCATCGCAGTGGACTAGTGGGTCTTGTGGTGTGTTCCCGAAAACTCACTCTTCTTTCCCCACTGGCAAAGTTCTTCCTGGGGCCAGTTCTACAACATTCCTGGTCCTACACCATTCTAGAATGTCCCCCAAGCTTCGGAAGTTACATATGTACAAGTTCTTCCACAGGTCCTGCTGGAGGGACTTGGAGCAGCCCTTGACCCCCCATCTTCGGGGGTTGCTCAAAGCACTGTCATGGCCTGGGTACCCGAGAAAGCCGGAGATAAAGGCTCCTCTCGCCTGCAAGGACTTCGCCCGGGTGTGTGGTTCCAGGGGAGCCTGAGTGAGACAGGGAAGGAAGAGAGCCCGTGGAACGATGTGTTGCTGAGTGTGTGACCCCTCGATCCTGGCTGCCGGCTTCTGTGGGACCTTCTGAGGACCAGCTGTTATGAAAGGCATCAGGACGAGCCTGGCTAGTCTCAAGAGAGGGTAGCACAGCGAGGTCAGCACTGGCCTCTGCTGCTGGCAGACTGGGCATTAGTGAATATAGCCGGCTGGGCCCATGGATAGCCTCGGACTCTGTCCCCATGGCCTGCTTGTGGTGGGTTCATGGTGCAAGCACCAGAGGACCAAGGACAGAAGCTGGGGGACTCCACAGGACAAGTCATCCTGTCCGCCTGGTTTGCTTAGTGCCCCCTCTGGTGGCCACTCACGAGAAGTACAACACTTTGTGTACACTTCCCAGGTCCTCCCCCGCCCTCCGTCCCGCCCCACCCCTACCCAGGTCTCAACTCCAATTTTTCAATCTTGCTTCTTAGACCCTCAACCACTCAGCAAAGCCATTCACCACTGCCCATGTGTTTGCATGTGCCCTGACCTCTGACCTCCCTGCATACGGAGATGACCAGGCATGCTCCTGGAGGCTTCTGCCCACCCAGCAAACGAGGTCTTGTGTGAGATCGGGCTCCACCAATCCGACAGAACCACCCTGGATCTCAGAGGAGGAGCAAAGTGGGGGCCTCCGGGGTCTTCCTGTCTGACGCCAGCAGTGGTTGTCACAAGATCAAACTCCCAGGGCAGCCGCGGATGCGGGGGTTATGGCAATGCGATGACATCCTTCCTATACCCGTTCCGTGTGACCTGATTTCTGATCTTGTTCCCAGTTCTCCAGGCCTTCCCCCAGATTCTTTTCACAGTCATCCCCTCCTCCCCCCAATTCCTTTTTGCTTCAGTCGGCCAGAGTCATTTCTGCTTAGGGTAGATGATGACAATGGCCACAGGAATTCTTCCCATCCCTGTGTGCGGATGGTCTCCCAGACGGGGACTCTATTTCTCCAGCCCTTGAGGCTGGACTTGGCCCATGGGACATTAGCAAACTCAGGCTCAGCAGAGCCTTGAAGAGTGCAACGGTCCTCCGGCTTGGCCTCTTATGTCTGCGGGACGCCGTGGTGTCCACGACGCTGGGCTAGACGGCTGGAGGATGATGGACAGGTGGCCAAATCACCCCTAATGCCCCAGTGAAACATCAAGCAAACCCACACGTCCAAGTGAGGCTCCCTGAGCCACCGAAGGCCAGCCACGCCGAGCCCCGACAGGGTCTGTTTCTCTGCTCCATCCCAGGCTGTCCTCACGCAAGAGCGTCCGCTGCCCGGCTGAGATGAAGAGGCCTAAGAGGCAGAAGTCAGAGAAGCAGGGCCAGCCCCAGGAGGGGGGTGGGAGAATCTTTGGGGCAAGAGTTTCCCCGGCGAGAGGGAGCTGCTGAAGTCTCACCTCATTGCCTCCCTTAGGATGGGAGCTGGGCTTCTGGCGAGCGCCAAGAGAGCTCTCTGAGCTTTGATTTTCCCTGGGCGCTCATAAGGGAGCCCATGACAGTGACTCCTTGGCAAGGCCTGCCCTGTCTGCTCCCGTCTACCAGGCCTCCCTTCCCCTCCCCTACTCCCTTTCTCCCCCTGCCGCTGCAGGTACTTTGTCCTCTCTCCTGGGCTGCAGTGAGGAACCCAGACCCATCCCACGGTCCCCTGGGTGCCCAGGAAGCCTCATTCCTGTGGGTGGGCGCCCACTGTCGGCCGGGGACAGGACGCACGATTTCAGAGGGAAACGTTTCAGTTCGCAGACGCACAATCCATTTATTTCGTATTTTAAACCCATCGAGAAAACAGAGGTAAAATGTTTGTGGAGGATCCGCCCTGCTGAGAGGAGGCAGGGGCCCAAGGACGGGCTCTCTGGGCTGTGTCTATGCGTGGATGCTAACATTAGCAGTTAGAACAGGTCCAGGGCATCCAGCCCAGCCCCCGAGAGCACGGCGTTGCATCGTTTTCGTCTGAAAAGCAAAACTACCACCATCCGTTGAACCCTTGCCAAGTGCCAGTCATGGTGCCAAAGGCATTTTCCCCACAAAAGCCATTCACCAGGGACTACTTTGCAGGCCCGGGAAGGTGAGGTGACTCGCCCAAGCCCACATAGCAAGACTAAGAAGGACAGAACACCGTTTGTCGGAGAACCAAGAAAAACAAAATCGCTCCCCCAAAATGTTCCAAAACTAAGACTTGTGCAAAAATTGTGCCTTCTATATATTTACTGACAGTTTCGTGAATTGTTTTAACGCAGAGACGTCACCTGGCCTCGGCTCTCGACCCACTCGCTGGGGCGAGCTCACATCCATGTGAACTGGGCCCATCGAACACCACGGATGCGCGAGGAAAACACATCCTTCCGTGGGCACCACGGGCGTCTCTCGGTCATTATCATTTGCATCTCGGGTGCCTGCCTCTTCTGCTATTAATTGACACACCAGGAGGCAGCAAATGTACCAGGTCTATCCATTAAAAGTGTTTTTTTTTTTTTTTTACATTTTTAAATGGATGGAAAAGGTTAAAAAAAAAAACCCAAAAACTCCACAACACATGAAAATTCCATGAGATTAAAATGTCAGCGTCTGTATATGAAGTTTTACTGGAACGGAGTCATGTCCGTTGGTGTCTCATCCGTGGCTGCTACCCAGTGCACGATGGCTGGGTTGAGTAATTGAGGCCGAGACCCTCTAGCCCTCAAAGCCTGAAATACTTCACTATTTGGTCCTGTACAGAAGATTCGTGAACACCCAGTATCTTGGACCACTCTGGCCCAGATTTTGATGTTTTTATGACCACGCGAAAGGAAACCCTGCTCTCTCCAATATGCTGCTTATATGTCAGAAGCATCGCATTTCCCGAATATCCGCCAGTTTTCCTATTCTTTCTGCGCAGACTTGCTTCTGACTGCGGCCGGCTTGCTAGCAGGTTAATGTTGACAGGTGCACAAGGTCAGCTTGGGCACATTCTCGGTGGAGAGAAGGGCTCACGTGTCCGAAAAACAGATGTGCCGAAGAGAACACAGCACAGGACTGACAAGAGGTGGGGGGACAGAAGTGGCTTCGGAGCAGTTGCCGGTGGCCGGCGGGGAAGGCAGAGCCAGGAACGCTAATCCTTCTGAGGCCCCTGCTGCCGATTCGGGGGTCACCACGGTCAGGAACTGGTGTGAGCCCCCCCTGAACTATTTCGTTCCATTGTCACAATAAGCCTGAGGGGCCGGTTCTATTATGATCTCTGTTTTGCAGGCGAGGAGAGCGAGGCCACAGGCAGCAGCCAAGGGAAGGAGGCAGAGAAACATGCGTCCGGGGAGGAGGACACCAAGGCCTCTTGGGTCCACTTCCTCTTCTGAGCTGCGTGGAATGCTTGGCCCACCATGCCCGGGGCTCATTTATTCCGTGGCTCCCATCAGGCTTCTGACTGGTGACACGGGAGGCGGGCGCGTGGAGCACAAAGTGCATGTCCTTATTTTCCCTTGGTCTGTCCCCAGCTTGACCTCCCTGCACTCCTCCTGGTGCCCCGAGAGGCTGGCACAGTGTGAACCTCACACTGGACAGGGCCATGTTGAGGGCGTGAGGCCAACATGGGGGGGGGGGTAGACTAAGCAGTTCCTGGGGCAAGGGGGTGGAGGGCAAGCCTGGGATTGGGGCTCCTCTCACCTGGGGTGGGACCAGTTCCCTGCTGTTCAATCTCACCGGCACACGTGGAAACCAACAGGGACACTGCAAAGTGGGGCCACCAAACGCTCGGGTTTATTACTGTGCCATAGAAGGCCTCGCACTGGAAGTTTCGAGGGTGGGCTCTGAACCCTACTGCTCCGGGGCTCCAGGCCCAAGGAGGCTGCACAGAGCTGCGACCTCCCCTGCATCACACAGAAGATGTGTCCAAATGACACAGAGGCCTGCCTTTCCCCTCCTCCTGGACAACCCCAGGAAGCTGTTACAGGGACACGGGGGTGAGGTTTGGGGCGGTAGGCACATAGCAGGCAGAGGAGAGCCCCCCACACCCAGGCTCCCCGGCCCACCACCCGGCAGTCCAGGCCCTGCCAGCGCTCTGCTCCCACTGCTACCCAGCCACGGGGCCTTTCTCCTGGGGGGAGGGGCGGGGTTACTCCCCAAGTCTGTTTTTCCATCTGTAAAATGAGGCGAGTAAGGGTTGGTATGAGGATCGAATAAAGTAATAAGTATTAGATTGATACAGACACCTCCTTAAACTGTCAGATTGACCCAAAAGGGTAAACAAAGGATGTCTGAACACAGGTTGCCTGGTGGGTCAGCTGGGGAAGGAGCTGTGTCCTTTCAGAAGTCATCCGGCCGGAGCAAATGTGGTTCCCGTGAGCCCTAACCCCAGGCCTTGCCCCCAGCAAACACAGGCCTCCCCCGATTGAAAGCACCAGGGGCCACAGGCAGCAGCGCTCACCCCGACAGCTAGCGCTCCTGAGGGCACGCAGGCCCGAGGCTGCTCATGTTCACGCTGAGGAACTCGTTTCATCCTGGCCGTGACTCCCGGAGCTTGTGCCCTCCCCCCGGCCAGAGGCGTGAGGGCATGTGCCCGAGGACACACGGCAACATATGCACGGGGCGGCCGGAGCCCCGGGGGACCGCCACGCCCGAGGGGGTAGAGAGCCGTTTACAACACACAAGTGCCCGGCCGGCCTTTCCCAGTGACGTAAGCCAACTCCCAAAGAGAACTGTCCCAGAGCGGGACGGCGCCAGGTGCAGGGCACTGGCGGGACAGCGCACCAGGCGGCCTCCCCCGAGGGCAGACTTCAGAGAACCTTCTAGGCCAAGGGTGGGAGCAGGTGCGGGGCTCCAGCAAGCCCCAGGGCGGGGTCACCTCTGCAGCCCCCTGGGCTCAGACCCACGCCCAGGAGGCCCCCTGGCGCCTGTGGAAAGGGAACGCCCAAAACAACAAAAAAGACCTGTAGGGCACGTGAAACACTGGGCTAAGCGGCCCTCTGGGGAGAGGGGGCACACACGGATGGTGTCCCGCCGGCAGGGCGCCGACCCGGGCGCTCTGGCCCTGCTCAGCCCCCGCGGGGACCGCAGGCCGTCGGCCTCCTGCCTTCCTCTACCCTCGTGTGCCCTCTGAAGTCACAGCGACCCTTCACCGGCTTGGCTTCACCTCTTGGACAGCGGCTGAGCTTTTCGGGGCTGACAGTCGTTGCCCGTGGTAGTGCGGTGCTTTTCGAGGCTTCCGATGGGGCTCCCTCTGATTCCGGTGAGGAAAAGGCCGTGTCGCGCTCTCCCAGGGGCGTACTCTCATAGGCACTTGGGGGAAGGGGCGTGAGCAGGCCCCGAGAGCTTCCACGGCTGAAGACTCCACGGTCCAGGCCCGGGGGTAAATGGTCTCGAGGCCCCGCAGAGATCACGGTCCGGTCGGCTTCTTCCTTCTCGCCCTGCGGACACCGAGCACAGCCCCGCCTGGAGGTAGGCTCCTCTCCGGAGTCCCGCTAGTCCTTGGGGCGGGCAGAAGGGAGCGTGAACCGCAGGGTCCGGGGCCGGGTGCGGTTCGGGCAGATGCCTTCAGCATGGAGCGCCGGTTAGCGAACTCACCGAGGACTCCCCGCCTCACACACGTCCCTGCGGTCACTAACTTCCGCGTTACGGCTTGACTCTGGGTGGCAACCCACGGGCGTGGACTGGCCCACTTGTACCTTGTGAAATCGATGCCATGAAATTAGAAAAATACTCATGGAAACATAAAGCATTTATTATTGCTATAGTTCAAGGCAAAATCTCTGAAAACAATTGGCCTTGATAACGGGGGTAGAATCAGAACCATTATTCATGAGTTCATGAGTTTACAGTCTGTTCTCTGCCGTCCACACATCACCGTTGCACACACAGCAGCCACCACAGACGGACCTTTGCTCTACAGGAGGAAGCAGCATGAACTTGGGAGTCACAAAGCGTGGCTTAACTACCTCCCTAGTCACCCGACTTCAGACCAATCACTTACTCGCGGTGAACCTGTTTCATCCTGTGTTAAAAAGAAAAAGGACTGGGTGGG
Source organism: Ailuropoda melanoleuca (assembly GCF_002007445.2). Lineage (NCBI taxonomy): Eukaryota > Metazoa > Chordata > Mammalia > Carnivora > Ursidae > Ailuropoda > Ailuropoda melanoleuca. Next base: position 10,930,885 of record NC_048234.1, on the reverse strand, counting down.
AATGAACCCAGCTCCTTGGAGGGCCTACTGAGATCACGGGGGTGAGAACTACGAGAACATACATGAGATTGCCCAGGACGCTTGAAAGAAAGGATACAGAACAGAGCATTCCTACCAACGGTGCTTAGAAGCCCTGCAGGGAGGGGCAGAACCCTCACCGCGTGGCCTGGGCGGGACGGTCACCCAGCATCTGACATCTTGGGGCAGGACAAAGGCTATTAATGACCAAGCCTCCAAACTCACCGAGGAAGGAGGAGCTGGCTTGACAAGCCACGTAACGTGGACCCAGCTTTACCCTAGAGACACTTCGTCAGTTTTATTTTACCTTGATAGACATCTGTACACGCAAGAATAAAAAGGCTATTACACAACGGTTCCGTGAGTTTTACCTAGTTTCGAGAACAATGCATGCAGTTACAAATGAGAGGTAGAAACACTGTATTAAAGACCTAAAAATACAAACATCATATAAATAAATGTTCAAATTAACTGCTGGAATTTCATACAGATAAATAAGGTAAAAATTACATTACTTCGTCAAAGTAAAGGAGAAACCATGTTTTTGTCTGTGTTTATAGTACGTTAACGTTAGATTAATGCCAAGAGCTTCTGCGCAATTTGTCAGAGTTCAGCTTATGTTATTTCAAAGGATAAAAATAAAAGGATTAAAACTGGAGGATGGTTTATTCAAGTATTCAAGCAGGTGAGTAAGAGAAACCGAACCGTACACGATGCAGGAACCATTTCTGGAGGGATGTGAACCGCCCGCGTTCTCCGTGACTAGCTGTTTGGTGAATGGTCAGGACGAACATGGACAACACACGTTAGGCTGGAGAGAGCTGCCCGTGTTCCTAAGACAAGACAAACCTCATGTTTCATTAACTTCATGTAGAAAATCCACGTCACCAACAAGCCTGTAGGTCACCGACTTTGTTTTGGCCCTATTAAAATTCTCGAGAGTTTCCCGAATTGGTATTTTTTTTTCTAATACTGCCCAAATAAACCTAGCCTTTAGTAAACCTAGAGATCACAGGCATCGAGCACATTCTGCATGCACAATAAAAAATACAACCAAAAGCAAACAACCAGCAACTCAAAAATGCCACTGAGAAAATCTGTGTGTGTAGATGGATAGGTTAAAAAAATGCAAAGGTTCACACGAACACAAGTTTTTACCATTTAAAAGTCCACTAGAGATTACATGTGAATTCTGGAAAGGGTGTGTGTATATAATATAATCAAGTAAAATATTTTAAACAAGTCCATTGTGCCTCAGTTAGTTTTAAATTGCAAAATCCAATACACAGCTGTTTTAATAAATTAGTGCAATATGAAAGATTTTGGAAGATTACCATGTGTCCATATTAGAGCAAATAGAGGAGTTCACAATTTCTTCCCAGAGCCTTCTTCCAGCTTGTTCTCAGGCTCTATATTCCTGAGCTGTTGGTGAAGGATGCGTGTTAAGATTCAGACAAACCTACCCCAGATATCAAACTGCCTGGATGAGATGTCAACTTTGTTTTTGTTTTGTTTTGTTTTGTTTTTTTTACTTTTGTATGTCAGCAAACACGTGGAATTTCACACACTGCTCTGGTGAACTGAGTACAGAGCCACTCACTTTGTCTCGTTCTTAATTATCCTCAGGAATAACTGCACTGATAATTCTATTTCTAAGGTATATTTATTGACCAAGTTCAAACCGAGAGCCAAGTGGAATACTCTTGCGCCTGCTTCTACACAGAACAGGGAAGGGGTGACGTCTCCAGTAAGGCAGATTTCCTACAAGTATGTAGTTCTGGACTGTTCCTCCTTTCTGAAGTCATGCTTGTGTGCTTTGGTAGTCATCCGGTGAGAAACGGGGCTTTCTCGGGGATGGGGAAACAGAACCCAAGCTGGGATCCTGAACTTCTCTCCTCAGTCCCACCACTGGTCCAGGGACGAGCCCGCGGCTGCTCACAGGGTCGCGGTGCTACAGCAGAGTGCGGACAATCTTCTTTCAATACTAGTTTTATCTAGAAATAAATTCATAAGGAAAATCATTTCTGTGGTCAAAGCCAAGGCAAGAAGCACTAATGAAAAAACCACCACCACCACCACCCATTCTCTACGTCCATCCTTGTCTCTGTCCTTTGTGGCCCAAAGTGAAGCATTCTGAATATTTTGTCCTCTGCCTGATAACTGTTTAGACGTAATTTCCAGCTCGGTGATGCTCAGTGGCAAAACGCAGCTTAGCATGTAAAATAAAGGACATTTGGTTTTAACAGCTAGCTTGCTCACAACCACAAATCATTCTAGAATTGCCATCCCCTTGAGGCTCTTCAACATGTGGTGTGAGCGCACAGACTCCAAAGGGCCCACCACCTCCTCCTCAAACCCAGGGCTTGTGTGTGATACGTGAGATGAGCACCCTGGCGGCCTGCCGTTCTGCGCTCTGCTGTCTATCTATCGCCAGATCTATCACGGCGTCTTCACAAAATTCTTTAGGCACCAGTAAGCTCACGAGGCTTAAACTGGTTGCACTCATTATTACTTAACAAGAAAAACAAGGTTCTCTACCTACACAAACACACATCTGTGAGCACAGTAATGCAGTGTAAACACCAAAAGCCACCAGCATGTCACATGCATTACCTCCAGTCCTCAAACAACTTTCATCTCTTAGAAGAAGGAACAGACCACAGAAAGGGTAAGCGATTTGCCCAAAACCAAGATCCAAACCAAGGCAGTACTATGCCAAACTCCAAGCCCTTCCTGCTGCACCTGTAGGACACTTATCAGTGGTCGTCGATAAACACACTGGTCTCTAAGTCAACTTACATTTATGTACATTTTCGATATCGGCGGGGTCCTGGAGAATCTTCGTCAGGCCTTCCAGAAGAAGGGCAGCCTTATGGTAGCGATAAACAATGTCTTCGGTCTGCTGAAACATCTCATCCAGGGCTGCGGACTGAACCTGAAGCCGAGTCAGCAGAAACGAGAAGATTCTCAACTTCTCCAAGAAAATATGAACCCATTTGGGCAATACAGCTTTTAATGGAATCTATCTAAAATTAACACATTTTGACAAAATAATATAATCTACCAAACTATATAAAACTCGAAGAGTCATCAGATGAGCAAAATAAAACAGGGGTTCTTGATCAAACATAATCTCGGACTCAGATGCAGGACTCATAAAACCCAGTTCTAAAGTGGCTCTTCTGGGACTACACTAAAAAGTGTATTTTAAACATACACTCTCACACCGGGGCAACCTGACCATCTCATTAAAGTAGATTTTGTTATAATAAGATAATTAAATGGTGTTAAAAGTCATCTATTAGCTTCTTTTAACCAAAGAATTTTCAGGGGTGCTCATTCACTGGTTCAGAGATGTGTACTGAGCCCCTTACCGTGGCAGGCGCTGGGCACACGGTGAAGGAGAGCTCACCATCCAGAGGGACGCATGGGCCTGGAGAACATGGCATTCTAATTCCAAGGGATACGGGGCATTAGAGGAGGTGGCCCGGAACGGTAGGGAATATATACTGGTGCATCTAACCCAACTATGGAAGGAAGAGAAGATTAGGGAAGCGTCCAGGAAATGTTTAGGATGAGTCCTAGAGGAGGAGGAGGAATAGGCCAGGTGATGGGAAAGATGGGTGAGGGCTTTCCGGAAAGAGGGGACAGCAGCAGTATTCACAGGTTGTGAGTATTTGAGGAGTTTTCCCAACAGTATTCTGAAATGAGGCCCCAAATGGCATCACTTAGGGCAAGTCAGTAAACCAAGACTTGATACCCAACCTAACTGTAGTCTCAGTCCCTCGGGAATGTAACTTTCAACCAGTCAACATGGCATTTCCTGGTCAATAAACCCCTTCCGCTCCCCCTCAGGAGGGCAACTTCGCCTCAACAATGCATTTCTGGCTAATAAATTCCTTTCTTCTTTTTTATGACCCCCCTCTCCCTTTTACAAACCTTTGTTTTGTTTAGCTCAGCAGAGCTCTCCTCTACTTGCTAGATGGGACGCTGCCTGATTCATGAATCATTTAACAAAGCCCATTAGATCTTCAATTCTACTTGGTTGACTTTTGTTTTTGAACCTTCTCTTTAATCATTAAATGCCAGGACTGTCAGTAACACAGACCCTAATGTATTTGTCAGGATCATGTTTCTTTCAAACAGTACTTTAAAGCCACTTACACTAAAACAAACAAAATGGGTACAGAAAGTCCATTCTGAAAAGAAAGAAGAAATAACTAACTACAGGTAGTGCTAACATCAGTAAGCTTGTCCTGAGCCCAGGCAAACTTACTCAAGTCACACTGCTCTTATTATCAGAGAAGAAAGGAGCACCGTAACTGCTTTGGAGGGGACATTTTTCCTGGCACAAACTTCCAAAAATAATTTATCACATGAAGTCGTAATTCAGTATAGAGCAAGAGAATGCATATTATTCGTAGCAATGGTTTAGAGCAAAATAATGTCTATTATTCTTATCACAACAGTTTATATTCCAAAGTTATTTTCCTATGACTTTTGATAACGACTTTCAGAATGAGGCCAAGGGTGATACAACAGCACAATTCAAAGCAGACAAATTTTGGGGGGAGGAGGGAGATTTATTATGTTAATGTGGCAAAAATAAGACCGGTCACTGATTTTCTCCCCCACTTAACCACTTCTTTAACAGTGCCTAATTTCATTTCTACTTCAGAGCAATTTTCCCCCATGAGACAGAAACAAATGATTCCAGTGGTTTAACTACACAGTTGGAAAAGCAGATTTTACTTTGTGTCTTAAGTAAAGTCAGTGAGCAGAGTCTGGTCACATGGACTGGTTAACAGAGAGTATTTTTCCTAATGTATTGTTAGGCCAAAATTTCTTAGATAGTAGAAAATGCAGACCCAGCCAAAGCTTTTAGATGCAAAGTACGAAGAGACTAGACAGAGCCTAATGTTGGCAGTTTTTAAGAGGTACGATAAAATGTCACCAAGCGTGGTAGCCAATGTTACTTAACGTGTTACTTGTGCTAATGACATCCAATTGCTCCTTTTGTAAGAGGGAGTCACAATGTTTGGGACTTGGGGATGGGTAAGGGCATAACCTCTTTTTCAAAGGATAACATCAAAGGGTGCCTGGGTGGTGCAGTGGGTTAAGCCTCCGACACTTGGTTTTGGCTCAGGCTGTGATCTCTGGGTCGTGAGATCGAGTCCCGTGTCGGGCTCTGTGCTCAGCACCATCTGCTTGAGACTCTCTCCACCTCCCCCTCTGCCCCTACCACCAGTGCTCTTTCTCTCTCAAATAAGTAAATCTTAAAAAATAATAATAAAAGGAAAATGCCAAGTAGATATTCAACTCAAAAGATACTCTTACATAATAGTCAACTTAGAAAGGGTTACCATTTCTACAGCACAATTATAGATGAGTTTCTCTGCAGTCACGCTGTTGATTTCATCAATAAATCTCTGTTTGTCAGAGAAGAAGCGATTCAGCTTTTCTGTAAGTTTCTTGCACATGGTAATGCAGAATTTATAGCGTTCATTCAGATTTTTGACAACTGAAAAGAAGATGAGAACTAATTTTAATTTTTTCCTCCCAAAATAAAGGCTCAGTGACATGCACCTTTTTCTGCCGATTTAAGGAAAGTGGCACTAAGTGATCCTTGAGGGAAAAGAATGACCGGAAATCACACTCTTTCATGGTTTCTCTTCCAGTTAAGAAAAAGTTGAGAATAAAGCACTTCTGACTGCTCTCGGTATCTGTTAGATGGCAGAAACAAAACCCAGCAAAGTCAGCACCTTTGCCCATCTAAGAACATCTACTAGCACAGGATTCCACATCAAACTCTCTCTTGGTGTCCTGGGGAAGGGGCGGCGCCCGCTGCGGTCACGCCCCCCCCCCCCCCCCCCCCCCCCCCCCCCCCGCCCCGCATACCTTGTTTCACAGCCGTGGACGGGCTCAGCTTCCCAGACTTGATCTGGGCTTTGGCGAGATGCAGAGAGGCTGCTAACAGCTGCGCTGCTTTCATGTATAACACCAGCTGCTCCACCCGCCTGCACCCGGAGGAAGAGAGCAGTGTGTTATCCTGGGAGCCAACACGCCACACTCCACTCTCTACGCATGGGTCACCATCCAAACAGGATTTCTAAAGGAAAGCCAGTCCCCTTGACATTTTCAGTGCACAACTAACTCCGAAGGAGCAAGGTTCAGCATGGAAAAAGACGTGCGTGCACTCTGAATACAATAGGTAGCCTCAAAAACCAATACAATCTCCTCATCACCAAATACCTTCACCAGTGTAAGTTACAGGGAAAAGGCAATGCGAAGTAAGGGTGCACAAGCGAAATCTAGCACAGTGACCTAACAGAGCTCCCCTGAAGCTTTTCATAAGGAGACGTGATCGCTGGTGTGTGACAGGCCCTCCACCTCAGGCACGGCTTTACAGAAAGCAGGGAGAATCTGGAAGTGAGGGCAAAAGGGGGCACGTACCCCCAGTCTTTGCTGAGCTGGCTGATCTGGTCCACGACCACACTCTCCTGGATCTGGTACAAGGAGACGGCGGATGTGCACAGCTCCGGGTGACCCCCCCGCACGGCCGTCAGGTCCAGCACACACTCCGTGAACATCAGCATCACGTTGAGGTGGCGTAAGGTGTCCGTGTGTTCTCGCTGTGGCAAAGCCAATTTGTCTTAGAAACTTGCAGCTAAGAGAGGCGCATACTTGTTTCTGTATATAAACCATGGCCGGTGCTACTGTGCTTCTATACTTACGAGTATCAGAATGAAGAAAACAGACTAGGATTTTTACATTCCAGAAAACGACTAAGGAAATAAACACAGGTGAAACAAAATGTGGGTGTGTCCATGTGTTTGTGTGCAGGGATGAGAGCAGCCACAAAATTAAGTTTCAGAGATATGAGGTCACTGCGCTTTTACTAGAAAACAACAACAAAACTAAACAATTAAATCGATATACATGAGACAAAACACAACACAATAAATACCAGGATTAGAGGGATATTCTGCACACTAAACTACAATTGTTGATCGTTTTGCAAATTCCACTGACTTATAGTTTTAGAGATGCTTTATTTTAATTTCTGGTGGGTTTTCAGTTCAGTGACTCCTAATAACCAAAGCTCTAAATTTCTGTGAGCTGTTCAGTTAAAGAGGGGAGTATAGGTAGACACAACCGCATGCATTAAAAATGGGTAGTCTAAAATTAATGTTGTTTTGAGATGTGTTTTTAGCTATAAACGTTTCTTGAAATCTGATATATGACCAAGCTTCTCATTCTCCTTTTATGATTAAAAAAGGATGAGAATCAATTTCCTAGAGAAAGGAGAATAAACCAATTAACTTGTGAAGGTCTCTCTGCTTTTTTTTTTTTTTTAAAGATTTTTTAATTTATTTATTCGACAGAGATAGAGACAGCCAGCGAGAGAGGGAACACAAGCAGGGGGAGTGGGAGAGGAAGAAGCAGGCTCACAGAGGAAGAGCCTGATGTGGGGCTCGATCCCATAACGCCGGGATCACGCCCTGAGCCGAAGGCAGACGCTTAACCGCTGTGCCACCCAGGCGCCCCTCTCTGCTTTCTGACAGCGTACTGGACTATATACCCCAATACACTGGAAAATGTATTGGAAAACAATTTGTGTCTAATTTGATGGAGACTGAAAAAAACTCTGACACCTGCTCTTCCAATTTTAGCATTGGATGACACATGTTCAAAATTACTACTAAATTTACTATAAAATCACTGATAACTTTTGCATGCAACATTTTATAACTTTTCTGTGAAATATCTAATTCTCATTCACACAAAATAGAAATGCCGGAGTTCCAGCATGGAGAGAGCATCGGTTCTCCGTTGGTCTGGAGAACTGATCATTTTAACTGGAAATGCAAGCTAAGTTTGCACTGGAATCAGGGCTGAGGCCACTGACCGCTGTCCCGGAGGCAAGACCGAGGAACTGAACTGGCACAGTCTTTGGGGTCACCAGATGAACTTTTCTTGTTCTGAATCTGTGCTCGGCATGGTTCTGATGTGGGTCTCCCTGCCCAACTGGCTCCACGGAGGGCAGGAGCTGGTCTGCGAATGCGAGCACCTGCCTGGCACGTTTATTTCTCAGTGTTAGTGACACATCTGGCATTCTGCTTAATGACTTTTGAAGCCTGAGTGTGTCATTTTCATGTTATGAAGGAAAGCAAGCACTGAAAATAAAAAGTTCTGGTTTCAGGACCAGGATTATGCTTTCTGAGTCCTATCAACAGTAACTAAACCTCAGATGAAAAATCTGTATCTGTCACTTCCTATCAACCAAAGCTAGCTCTGGCAGAGTGTCACCGGCCACATTATTCCGAAAATATGGTGGCAATGATTTTCAAATAGAAAAGACAAGTCAAGTTAAAAAAAAGAAAAGAAAAAAAAACTTGAGAACTTTTGAGAGCACTTTGCTCTAGAACCCCCTTCCAGGCGCTTCTCTACCTCCATCAGCGTCTCCTCTGGCAGTTCAGGGGCTTCGAAGGTGATGAACCCCTCCAGGCTGGGGGGTGAAGCACCATAAGGCATGTATCTCAGGCTGGGAGCGGCCTCGGCTCCCGGAGGGGACGCCCCCAGGCACGGCCCCGGCGGGGAGCCCACACACACGCGGCCACTGGCGGAGCACAGGAAGCCTCCGGAGCCGCTGGAGCCCGCTGCGAGGAGACAGGACAGTGAGCCGCCCGGAGCCGCCGCGCCCGCCCCCCACCAGCCCGGGGACAGTCTCCCGCCCCCGACGGCAGCACACGAACAGGCTGTATTTTTCCAAGTTCACCTTCATTCCCCGTTCATACGTCTGTTTTGTCGACATCATCATGGTTAGTTTTAACAAGTTTATGGCACACACACTTGTCCCTGTTGCCCCACAGTCCTCACCATCGTAAAACACGCAGATACGCAGCAGTTCACTAAGTTTATATACGTGATGACTGTCTGGAGCATTTACACTATTTCTGATTTTTTATATGACAAATGACACTACCATGAAATCCGAAGTTTTTCCTTCTTTTCAAGGATCCATTTGTGGTAAGTACTCCGAAGCGGTGTTATAAATAGGAATGGGATTGCCACTGATAAAAAGTTACAAACATTTTTACAGCTCTTGTAAGAACTGCCACACCACTCTGGAGAGCAGGTGGGAATAACCACGCAGATCCCACCAAAGCTCAGCAACGCTGGGCATTACAACCTTTCAAGTGCGGGCCTAGTTAACAGGATAAAATGTCACTTTCTGAAAATGACATTTTATTATTATTTAACACTTTTAATGATCTGAAGAACAAGATTATTGGCTCTACTTCCTCTCTCGTTATCTATTTATAATCCTTTGCTTATGAGTCTCCTGACATCTTGATTGGTAGCTTACGTAGCATAACAGAATTGAAAGGACACAAGGTACAATAGAGACGACAATGCCAAATGTACAGTCTAAATACTTTCTTAGTTTGGGGTACTAATAACCTAGAGTATGGATGATAAAACCATTCTATTGGCCTATCTAAATGTAGGTAGGATTAAGTGCAAAGATTAGGACCCGAAGTACAAAGAAAGGTGAAACTCAGGTTTCTAAAAGAACAAAAGCAAAAATAAACAACCATCTACCATTTCAAAAAATTTACCAGACGTACTAAAATAGGCCTTTAAAATAAGCACCATAGACGTGTAGCTGCTTCATCATGGAGAAGTCACATTTATATTATACTGATATAATATAGTATGACAAATATATATTACTTTTATTTTATAAAGAACCCCCCCCAACAAATAAAGTCCAGTTTACGCCTTATAACCCTTTAAGGTCAAGAAAATGATGATCTCCATGTCACTGGTAAAGAAAGCGACGTCCAGAGAGGCTGAGGGACTTGTCTGAGTGCCATCATTAAGTCACTGGCAGAACATGGCCCTGCAGACACTAGCCAGGACGACAGTAAGACCCTTCCTCACCTGAGGCTGTTCTTGCTCGGAGGACCATGTGGGTGCAAGCGGGGGCCGTGGCACTGTGTGGAGGAGACCCCACGGTGAACAGGACAGCTCTGGAACTTGCTGCTGTTCCTACAGGGGGTGCCAGTCCACCAGCACACGCGCCTGCAGGGGCTACAGCGAGAAGTTGACAAAACGTTACGTTGCTTCCACGGTGTTTATATTTGGCGGCGGGGGCGCGGTTACAGGGAGACCTTTACTTTTATAGAAGGGTTTCTGGGGCTTTTTTACATTAAGTATTTATTACTCTTAACATCAGAAATTCAACACAGATCTCCATTAAGAGTATTTTACAAGGGGATAGCCTGGTGATGGGTAGTAGGGAGGGCACGTATTGCATGGTGCACTGGGTGTTATACGCAACTAATGAAAGCATCAAACTTTGCATCGGAATCTGGGGATGTACTGTATGGTGATTAACACAATAATAAAATAAAATTAAAAAAAAAAAAAAGAGTATTTTACAGTAATCTCTTCCTAGCTGTGAATCCTCTCCACACCAAAGCCTCCTAATAGAGTCGCTTCATATACTTCTAAAGGACGTGAGCTGCAGTCACGCCTGTTAAGATCATTCAAAAAAGTGGAAACCAAGAACTTAGAACAAGAACGTGAGAGAAAGCCGAAGGGAGATCAGCAGTCTCCACGGTGTAAGAGCTTTAAGAGATAGAGAAAGCTGAGTCAAAGTACATCTGTGGCTTGGAACTACAGCCATACATGTCAGGAAGAAATGGGGGGGACCCAATGTCAGGGGCCTGATGGGCTCAGCATGGGCTAAAGGAAGGGAAGGTGCAAAGCCCCTCTCCACCAAATGACGACGAATCAATAAAAATTGTCCAAAGCCTTTTCACACTCAAGCATCTCAAAAACATTACATTTCTAAGGACACAGAATGGAGGCGGGAGTTAACACAAATCACAATTTTAAAACCAGATATAGAAAAAATCTGCCATCAGTATCCATCCTAACCACAACAGAGCACAACAAACTTGAAGCATCTAATTAACAGAACAGAAAGTTCATAAAAATCTTCTAGGGAGCAAGGAAAAGTGGAAATTAATTAAATAGTATCTATTTTACATGAGATGTACAAAATGACATAGATATTCTATGTAATACTGTTAAGACTTATTTCAGTAGATATACATGTATTTAAAGATGGCCATGGGTATATTTTAAGAGTCAATGACCTTATTTTTTTAAGATCTTAAGTTTTTTCCTAATATCAGCAGTTTTTATTTTCAGAAATGGAAACTTCATGATTAGAAAGAGAAATCTGATTTCAAATGATGATAATAAAGTTCATGTGGAAAAGGGAAGAGAAAAAGAAGATAAAAACGATCAAAGATGCGTTTTATGCCTAAATGTTGTTTAAGGAGAAAAATCTGGTTTCATATACACAACCTTGGACTTAAACTGTAACACATACTCAGGCAGAACTTACAAACTCTATAAATTTAAATTAATTTGTAAAGGGGGACGAGACATAATATGGTCTTTCAAATGAGCTAATTTCAAAAACTGCTCCAACTCGTAGTGACTGACCTCTGGCAAACAGCACGTAGCACAGTGACTTCCAGAACAGCCACGTGAAGTGTGGGGAGCATCACAGACCTTTCTCAGTGAAACAACCATAACTGGTGAAAATTAAATTTTTTAAAAAGATTTATTTTCATTTAAGAGAGAGGGGAGTAGGGGCTGAGGGAGAGACAGAGTCTTAAGCAGACTTGGCGCTGAGCGTGGAGCCCAACACGGGGCTCAATCTCACGACCCTGAGATCACAACTGAGCAGAAACCAAGAGTCAGACACTTAATTGACTGCACCACCGAGGCACCCTGGTGACAATTATTTCTTTAAAAAACAACCACTTAGGGGCACCTCCGTATATGCACCCTTATGTTCAATGCAGCATTATTTACAATAGCAAAGATATGGAAGCAACCTAAGTGTCCATCAACAGATGAATGGATAAAGAAGATGTGGTATGTAGGTGGTTCACTTATAAATGGAATATTACGCAGCCATAAAAGGGGATGGGATCTTGCCATTTGTGATAACACGGATGGACCTAGAGGGTATTATGCTCAAGTGAACTAAGTCAGACTGAAAAAGACAAATACCATATGATTTCACTTATACGTGGAATCTGAAAAACAAAACAAGCAAACAAACAAAAAGCAGAATTAAACCTATAAATACAGATAACAAACTGATGGTTGCCAGAGAGGAGGGGTAGGGGGGAAGGCAAAATGGCTGGAGGGGAGTGGAGGATACAGGCTTGCAGTTAAGAAATGAGTTAAGTCATGGGAATAAAAGGTACAGCATAGGGAATATAGTCAATGATATTATAAGAGTGATGTATGCGGACAGATGGTGGCTACACTTGTGGTGAGCACAGTATAATGTACAGAGATGTTGAATCACTGTGTTGTATATCTAAAACTAATGTAGCATTGTATGTAAACTACACTCAAATAAGAACACAATTTTTAAGTAAAGTAGATAATAATGTCTCATCAAATAGAGAATATCAGTAAAGAGAGAAATTATAAAAAAGAGCCAAGTACAAATTCGGGAGTTAAAAAGAACAATAACTAAAATTAAAAATTCACTACAGGGGTTTAACAGCAGATGTGAATTGGCAGAAGAAAGAATCCATGAACTTGAAGATAAATCAATAGAGACTGTGCAATGTGAAGCAGAGAGAGAAAAGAGAGCCTCGAAGAACTAGGAGACACCCCTAAGTGTACCTAAGCATAATGTGTATTATATGCATGACGGGGGAACCAGGAGGAGAGGAGAGGCAGAAAAAAAAATCCAAATAAATAATGGCTGAAAATTTCTCAAGTTTGATGAAAAACATTAATCTGTACATCCAAGAAGCTCAACACACTCAAAGGGAAGATAAACTCAAAGAGAGCCACACCCAGAAACATCACAGTAAAACCATAAAAGCCAAAGACTAGGAGACAACCTTCAGAGCAGCAAGAGAAAAATGATGTGTCACATACAGGGGTTTCATTCAATCTCTTGGTCCATTTGGAAAGTACTGCCATCTTAACAAAATTGAGTCTTCTGATCTATAAACATGGGGTTTCTTTCCATTTGTTTAGGTCTTCTTTAATTTATTTCATCAGTGTTTTGTAGTTTTCAGAATCAAAGTTTTATAGTTTACAAGTATAAATTTATTCCTAAGTATTTTATTATTTTTGATGGTATCTTACACAGAACTGTTTTCTTAATGTCACTTTCAGATTGTTTCTTGACAGTGTATGAGAAATACAGTGGATTTTTGGGTACTGATCTTGTACCTTGCAAAGCTGCTCAATTCATTAGTTCAAGTAGTTTTTTAGTGAATTACTTAGGATTTTCTACATGCAAGATCATGCCATCTGTGAACAGAGGTAGTTTTACTTCTTCCTTTCCACTCTGGGTGTTTTGTTTTTGTTTTTTGCCTGGTTGCCCTGACTAGAGCCTCTGATACAATGTAGAACAGAAGAGGTAACAGCAGATATCTTTGTCTCGTTCGTGATCTTAGGGGGGAAAACATTCAATCTTCCACCTTTAAGTATGATGTTAGTTGTGCATTTTTCATAGATGTTCTTTATCAGGTGAGTAAATTCACTTCTATTCCTAGTGTATTGAGTGTCATGTATGACACTACCTGGTTTTCATATGTTAAAGCAACTTAACAATCCAGGGATAAATTTCATTTCATAAAATTTCCATTTCATGATAGAAACCCAAGGACCCAGAATAACCAAAACAATCTTGAAAAAGAAGAACAAAGGACTCACATTCCCTTCGTTACTATAAAGGTATAGTGACAAGACAGTACGGTACCAGCATAACAGACATACAGACTGATGAGACAGAATTAGGAGTCCAGAAAGAAACACATTTACAGTCAACAGATTTTTCTTACTAGGCTAACAAAACAATTCAGTGGAAGAAAGAATAATCTTTTCAACAAACGGTGCTGGGACCGCTGAATATCCACACACAAAAGAATGAAGGTGGATCCCTACGTCACATCGTCCACAAGAAGTCAGTTAAAGCGGATCACAGATCGAAACGTAAGGGCTAAGATATAAAACTCTTAGGAAAGAATAAAGAGTTAGGCAAGGGTCAGATGTTATTTAAAAAGGGGTATCTAGGGAAACTCCAAACCAACAGGGAACAGTTTAGCCTGACACCTATAGCCACAGTAAACACTAAGCACAGCCTAACTCCTAGCCAGGAAAACAAAAAAACCTCATAATTTGTAACTCAATTCCTTTTATCCAATATATCACAATGGGCTTTCAAAAAAAAAAAAAATAGAAGATATACTACAAGGTAAAAATAGTTTGATGAGACAGAGCAATCATCAAACCAGACTCACATACAGCACAGACTGGAATTATCAGACCAGAAATTTAAAATAAATATGATTAATATGCTAAGGGCTCTTTAGGGAAAAGTAAACATGTAAGAACAGATGGGTCACACAAGCAGAGATGGAAACTCTACAAAAGAATCATAAGGAAACATTATAAACCAAAACCCCTGAAACAGAAATGAATAATGCATTTGATGAGCTCACCAGTAGATGGACATGGCTGAGGAGAGAATGTTAGCTTGAAGATGTGTCCATATGAATTTCCAAAACTGGAAGGCAAATACAAAGAAGAATGAAAACAAAGGCAGAATATTCAAGAACTGTAGGATGATTACAAAAATATAACATATACGGAATGGGAATAACGGAGGGGGAGAGAGAAAGGAAGAGAAGAAATATTTGTAGTAGTAACAACCGAGAATTTTCCAAAATTAATGACGGAACCAAACCACAGATCCAGGAAGCTCAGAGAACACCAACCAGGATGAATGCCAAAAGAATTACACCTAGACATATCATATTCAAACTGCAGAAAATGAAAGACAAAGAGAAAATCTTGAAGCAAGTGAAAGAAAAAATACCTCACCTACAGAAGAACAAGAGTAAGAATTACATGGGACTTTTCTTCAGAAGCCATGCAAGCGAGAAAGAGCGGAGTATTCCCTTTGGATTAGAAACCATGTTCAATGAGATATTTGATGGTCCACATATTTCCTTCTTTGGATGCTAATGGGAGAGTCAATAAAAAAATTATAGAGAAAATGAGAATAAAGAGATTACAATGGTGATTCTTGAATTTAGGTGTATATAATAATCATGGGGGAGGTTTTTTTTTTTAAGATTTCTTTATTTGAGAGAGTGAGAGCAAGCACAAGTGGGGCAGGGAGGGGCAGAGGGAGAGGAAGAAGCAGGCTCCCCACTGAGCAGGGAGCCCGACGCAGAAGGCAGACACTTAACCGACTGAGCCATCCAGGAGCCCAGGAATTTGTTAAAAATACAGATTCCTGGGGCGCCTGGGTGGCGCAGAGGTTAAGCGTCTGCCTTCGGCTCAGGGCGTGATCCCGGCGTTGTGGGATCGAGCCCCACGTCAGGCTCCTCCGCTATGAGCCTGCTTCTTCCTCTCCCACTCCCCCTGCTTGTGTTCCCTCTCTCTCTGGCTGTCTCTGTCTCTGTCAAATAAATAAAATCTTTAAAAAAAAAATACAGATTCCTAGGGATCTTAGGGATGTGGGCCTGGGTTCCGGTCAATAATTTGGGCTCTGGACAACACCGCAAACTCTCCTCCTCAGAATGACGAGAAGGAGAAGTACCCCCCAGCAAAGAAAAGACAATGAGTCTGTGGCCTCTGCCACAGAAATAAATGGATATGGATATAACCAAATTATCAGAAATGGAATTCAGAGTAACAATGGTCAAGATGATGTGTAGACTTGAAAAAAGTATTAACGATTTCTCTCATCTATGGAACATAAGAACTAGGAAGATCGGTACGGGAAGAAAGGGATAAAGAAAGGGGGGTAATCAGAAGGGGGAATGAGACATGAGAGACTACGGACTAAGAGAAACAAACTGAGGGCCTAAGAGGGGAGGGGGTGGGGGAATGGGATAGACCGGTGATAGGTAGTAAGGAGGGCATGTATTGCATGGTGCACTGGGTGTTATACGCAACTAATGAATCATCAAACTTTACATCGGAATCCGGGGATGTACTGTATGGTGACTAACATAATATAATAAAAAAACATTAAAAAAAATACAGATTCCTAGAATCCATTACCTGAAAATTTGGTTAAACAAGTCTGGGTTATGGTCTGCAACCTGCCCTTTATTTTTTTGACAAACAGTGCAAGTAATCTAGATGTGGGTCTTGGACATAACAGTCCCTGAAATAACTATGCAAAGGCTAGGGGATCTCAGTGATCTATGGTCTTTTTTTTTTTTTTTAAGATTTTATTTATTTATTTGACAGAGATAGAGACAGCCAGCGAGAGAGGGGAACACAAGCAAGGAGAGTGGGAGAGGAAGAAGCAGGCTCATAGAGGAGGAGCCTGATGTGGGTTGATCCCATAACGCCGGGATCACGCCCTGAGCCGAAGGCAGACGCTTAACCGCTGTGCCACCCAGGCGCCCTGTATGGTCTTTTTATAGGATCTACTCACTGTATAAGAAATGCTCAAGAGTACATGTGTATTTAGGCTAACTTTGGGCAGTATTATCCTACCAACGAAAACCAATCTTGGGTAGAATTCCTCGTAACTCACCACTTGTGACCATCAAGACACCCCACAAGCATCTGTCCTGATGTGCTAAGAAAAAGGATGACATGGCAGGGAGTGGGTGAAGAAATCTCAGTAAGTGTGTCAACGGTCAACAGAAGCAGATAGGTAAAATAATTACTTTCTCCAGCCCTCCGACCCAGCCAGAGATGTCCACGTCCTAATGCCTGGAACCTGTAAATAGGCTCCATTACATGGCAAGGGGTAATTAAAGTTGAAGATGGAACTGCCTCAAATATAAAGAGATTATCCTGGATTATCCAAGGGGTCCAATGTCATCACAAGGGTCCATTAAATGTAGAACAGGGAGGCAGAAGGTTGGAATCTAGACTGGCCATTGTTGGCTTTCAAGCTGGAAGGGGACCCCAAGCCAAGGAATGAGGGCACTCTCTAAACGCTGGAAAAGGCAAGGAAATGCATTCTCCCCTAGAGCCTCTAGAAGGAATGCAGTCTCGTCAACATACTGATTTTAGCCCAGATGAGACCCACTGCAGGCCTCTGACCTCCGAAACTGTACGATAATACGTTTGCATCATTTTAAAGATACCACGTTTGTGATAATCTGGCAGCAAAAAAAAAACAGCAAACCAACGCACATACTAACAAATTACCTGCCTTGAAAGAAACCACATTTTTCTTACCTATATCCATTGGCCTTTCTGTATTTAAACTGTCCGTGCTGCCCTGATGTCCACCTAAAGGTATCTTCACTTGTTGATCTGATAATTTCCCAGTACTGACAGATCTAGAAAGAAGAATGATGTTCATAATGGAAAAGTATACTTAAAAAAATCCCGATATTTAAACAACAAGGGAGATATAAGCCGAGTCACAAAAGGGTTAACAGGAAGTCCGAGAATAAGGAGACAAAAAACAGATACCAGACAATTCAAGGCAGAGATGAACTTCAATAACCAAAACAAACAAAAAGCAGACATAGAACATTCAGGAAATTCAGTGAGAGCTCTGTATTCACAGTTACAGGAAGCACCTGTGGTTTTCAGAGATTCTAAATGTATACAGTTCATATCATTAACCATGCGGCATAAACCAGCTACTAAACTAATTTGGTCTGGTTGGTCTTTATAATAGAAATATAGGTACTATTACAGTTTTCGCATGGAAGGCTGGAAGGAAATGGTGTCTTTTACCTGCCAAACACTGCTTTGTTCTGCTCAGACTTCTGCCTCTCACTTCCTTGAACCAAGAGACAGTGAGAGCATTCCCGTGGGTCATTCCCATCTTTAGATGGCACTTCGGAAGGCCCATGACGAGTAACCAAGGCTAGCAGGTTGGAAGACGCTTGCGTTTTAGGTATTTTGAAAGGAGCTGTGGTCTAAGGAAACACAGGTAAGCTGGTTACTACACTGCATGCAGCGTCGGAATTGTCAGGAACGTCAGACCTGGATTCATCCACGGACTCTTCCACTGACAGCCTCTGTGACCTCGGACAGTCCACTCATACTCTCTAGCCTCAACTTCCTTTCTTCTGGAATAAGCGGGATAACGTAAGAAAGCATTCAGCAGTCAGCGTGAGGTACTTAGGGCGTGCCTGGCACACAGCAAGTCCTCATTTACCGCAGCTGTTCTCATCTGGAATCGTTTCCATAAAGTTCAGTAGTCGTCCGTCTATGGTTTTGCTTTCTGTGGCCCACCCTGGTCTGGAAGCAGGTGATCTTCCTTCTGATGTATCGTCAGAAGGTCAGTGGTAGCCTGACGCTCGGTCACACGCCCACCTCACCCACCTCACTTCCCCTGGTCATGCAGGCACGTTCCCACCTCACATCCTCGGCTCTCCGTCTCCCTCCGCCCCTCCCCCACCGCTTGTGCTCGCTCACGTTCTCACTTACTCTCTCAAATAAATAAAATCTTTTAAAAAAACCCAACTCCCCCATGAGTATTACATATTATATATATTCTGGGTGTATTTTGAGAGAGAGAGACACCACATTCACATAACTTTTATTATGGCATATTGTTGTAACTGTTCTATTTCATTATTAGTTATAGTTACTAATCTCTCACTTGCCTAACGTATAAATTAGGCTGTAACATACTATCTGTGGTTTCAGCCATCCGCTGAGGGTCTTGGAGCATATCCCCTGGGAGGAGGGGACTGCGTGCTTACTAGCTCATGGCCCACTGTCCAGAGCTCAGCTAAGCTACTCCACTGCATTGCTGACTCCCATCCACTTTGTGTGACCACACGGCTGCAGGGCCTCAAACGGGGACACTAGCCCCTCGTGCAAGCACACGCCGAGAGCAGCCTGTGGTCCCAAGTCCATTTAACTCTGGAGATGACTCCCCTAACAACGCTGGTGGTCTAGTCTCCCCGGTCCCCCAGGTTTTCCCCTTGGGTATCCCACACGTGACTCCTAGGAAGCTCACCAGAATCCCATTCTTTTGGTTTGAATTGACCAATCCTGCTTTAGCTCAGGAACCCCAAAGTCCTCCATCCCCGGACCCTAATAAAGGGACGTGCCCCAGGTCCTGTCTGTCTGCACCTGCCTGGACGTCCCCGTGCAGCCTCTCGAGGTATGCCAGGAACTTTTGCCAAGACATGTGAGTAGGGGCCTTCTCTATTTCAATTTCTCTTGCGGTCTGCTGTCGGACCTGAGCTCACCACACCCTGTGCTCCATGTAACAAACGTTTATTTAACAAAGTCGTAGCGCCGACAAGAGTTTAATAAACGCACCTTAGTAGGAGAGCCAATGATGGTCGGTAAAGGAGTTTTAAAGAACCAGTCAGAAGTCCGAGGAGAGGACCCCATGTGCTTGGTGGGAGAGGTTCCAAGGCTGCCAGGCCGACTGGGCTGAGGTGAGTAGCTGTACCCAGCGCCAGTGTGGGACGGGCACACGGGGTCCGAGTGCTGCTTTCGGAGTTTCTGCTTGTTCTGGTAGATGTCGGTGAGGGTGGGGGCGCTCTGCAGCCTAGCACCCAACAGGAGAGACTGTGGTGACGGAGCCTGTGGCACTGGGGAACCTGCCACGGACACGCATGCAGGTTAGCCCAGGGTGCGGGCAAACACTGAAGGATTCAGAGGACAGTCCTTTAAATGCGAAGTCTAACAAATATCATGTTCTTCGGGAGATATTTTAAAAATGGTGTACTTGGCAAGACACGATTTTGGGGCATCTTTTAGAAAACAGTGACAACTGTATTGTCATTGGTATTCTCAAGAGATAGAAGGCAATGGTGATGGGTGTAGCAGCTAGCAGATAACTCAGATTAATGTCTGGTCTAATTAGCACAAGAGAACTATATCATAAACGGTCAAAGTCAATAAAAACTACAAAAACCTATGTTGAGCAAAATGATTTCTACTTTTTATGTGACTACGTACTTGGGGATATCAATGTATTCCTCTCTCTTCTCACATAGCAGCTAAAAGAAACTTTTCAAACCAATCCAGAATAACCCTTTATTTAATTAGATAATACACTTTTCTGGGATTTTATTTCACTTGTCTAAGAATAACAAGTATATATGGATAATTTAATTATTTTTATCAGTTTCATGAATGAAATTCATTTATAACCTAAAGTGCCCTTATTCTCTACAAAGGAAACGCTTGTCCACAGGTACTCTTGCCTCTTAAGGGGATACCCTAATAGGAACCCGAGAAATAAGGTCTTAATACGGTGAACAGCTGGCAACGGCAAGAGGACCGCCCCACACAAACCCTGTTGTTGCCGACTTCAGGTCTACTAAGCCAGCCAGGAGCTCCAGCTACAAATTCTTTGGGGCTTCTTGGAAGCTAAACTGTCACGATAATCTTAAAGACCTATAACCATAATCTTCGCAAAAAGGAAGTTGGAGCTTTTGCTACTGACCACTCCTAGCTTAATCTCATCCTAAATCTGGTATTTAATCTTTCAGAACTGGGTTCTGCTGTGTGTGTGTGTGTGTGTGTGTGTGTGTGTATGTATAAATACGCACACACAAATAAATAAAATTAGTGGCAAAATGTTATAAATCTGGAGAGAGTTATCTAAGATTTTATTTTTAGGGAAACACAAAATATGAAAACTAAGAAAAGAGTGCTTTTCTCAGTGACACAGAATTGCTTTCATTAGCCAACTCCTCAGATGCACATACAATAAAATTTGACTAATAAAAGTGTGATTTGCACACATCTTTTCAGATGCATATATATTTTATATTAAATCAAATAAACTATATTTCTTGTTTATCTCATGCTAACTGGCAGCTCTTATCAAGAACAGTATTAATCAAAGAAAATAAATTTCATTTCCTAGATTGATTTTCATTATCTATGTGACTATGACCAAAATTTAGCTCAGTTAATTAATTCCCAAGATAAAAGATACCCCAAAGGAGATATCTGATTGACTACACGATATGCTAAAGCCTATGAGACCAAGATTCTAGAAAGTAGGACAACAGACAGAATACTTCGTATCAGCTCTATTCCTTTGATAAGACTAGAAAAACATAACTCAAATCCACTTATAACAGGATTAAAATTATTAATATGCCAAATAGATCTCCTACCTGATGAGTTTCTACTCCTGGATTCATGACCCTGAGGATGCCCGCAGCAGCACTGACTGAATTGCTCAGGAATGGTCCCAACTATGAACGGGGAAACGGGGAGAGGAACGAGAGGGGATTCAAACCAGTGAAGGATGGAAGCAGGTAAGACATGCGCGAACTGCACGGTACATCACAGTTTACAAAGCTGGATGAGCGAAGATTTAGTTCAGCCGGCACTTACAGGCGACCAATGTGCCGGGTGTTGGGCACGCTACAATTAAAGAACCCAAGACTCTGCCTTGGAACGAGACCAGCAAGAAGGAAAGTCACGTACACAAAGTGATGCCTCTAACAGGCGGGTCGTTTAGGACAGAGAAGTACAAAGAGCTCGTGGTGTCTGAGGCCTGCGGAACTGCAGGGGGCCCAGCTGCTGTCCCTCTGCACCCACCATGTTCCCGACGCGCCCCCCGAGGCTCGCCCCCCCAGGCTGCTCCCAGCCAGGACTGCGTGTGGCCACACTAACTCAGGCTGGTTCAAGCAGGTCAGGGATTTGGACCATCTAGAGCTTGGGGACACTCCTTGGGCCGGGCTAAAGTGTTCTTAGAATGAATTCACTCTGGTCAAGGCTCCCCTGCCCACTCCTCCTACCACCCTCTCTCCCTTGCAGGGCTCAGGGTGGCAGGGAGGTCTGAAGGGGCCCCCACCGCATCCATCACAGGCGCCTCCCCAGTCATTCCAGAGGTATCTGCATCTACCTCTGAGAACCCAAACCAACAAGGTGAAGAGCTGGGAGAGCTCAGGGAGTGGACGCAGGCAGGAGACACAGGCCTGTACAAAACAAGAGGCACTGAGCAGGAGCTGCGGGGGGGGGGGGGGGGGGGGGGGGCAGGACTGCGTCCCGGGAAGACTTTTCAGCCAAAAAGCAGCTTCAAAACCACTGCAATAGGTGTGGTGATATACATTTTTTAAAACATTATCATTATGGTTTTTTGGTTTTTTTTTTCCTTGTTCTTTTTAAATCGGGGCTCCTGGGCATACTTTAATCCTTCTCACTCTGCCTCCTCCTGAAATTTCTCCACATTCCCTTATTCTTTTTTTTTTTTTAAAGATTTTATTTATTTATTTATTTGACAGAGATAGAGACAGCCAGCAAGAGAGGGAACACAAGCAGGGGAGTGGGAGAGGAAGAAGCAGTCATAGCGGAGGAGCCTGATGTGGGGCTCGATCCCATAATGCCGGGATCACGCCCTGAGCTGAAGGCAGTCGCTTAACTGCTGTGCCACCCAGGCGCCCCCACATTCCCTTATTCTTACTTGGCAGTTTTGCCTGAGGGTAGAGCCCTTTAGAAGTAAAAAAGTGTATAAAAATTTACCTCTTAGAAGTAGAAAACATATATATTTATACAGGGGGCCAGTCTGAGACCTGCCGCCGGGCCCTCTCTGCACCCCCCGCCCCCCCCACACCAGTGCTGTCCCCCTCGGATTCCGCAGTCTCAGCTGCTTTGGCCTCTCCTGCACATGTGCTGAAGGTGGAGCATTTTGTCTCTCAGTTTCACTAGAACTGTGGTTTAAGGCTGGGTTTTCTGTTCGGTTGGGTTTTTGCTGCCGCTGCTGTGACACGGCTTGTGTGAGCATCCCCCCATGCCGTGCAGACTTCCCAGGAGAGGCGGGAAGACCTCGGAAGCTGCCACCGTCTTCCTCCCGAAGCTGGAAGGTCCCTGGTGGACCACAGCCAGTGCTGCTGTCTACACGACTGTCTCTTCATCCTCATAAGTCTGAGTGGTAAGTAGGTGTTTCACGTACTATTATCTAGGGTTTCTGATTTCGTGCGTCTGGAGCCCAAACCCAGTGGAGATATTTTTTATCCATAAGATCCATTTATATTATTCTATTTCCAACAGAGGTCCCAACAAACGTATGTAGAGTGGCTCACAACGGGGCCGGGAGGAAGGCAGAGAGTGGGAGGGGTAGGATATGGCCCATCAGCTGAGACTCACTGCCATTGTGAGTCAATGCCCCTAATGAGAGTGTCATCTCAGATCTGTCACGGTGAAAAACAAGTCAAAAACAACAGCTTTACTCTCCTTACCCAAAGGGGAAGGTGAATAAGGCCTGGAAGACCCAGTGGAGAGTCTTCGTCCAACTGTCTGTACTGTGTCTGCGGGCGCCGGGGAGCAGGACCCCAGCCGGAGGAAGCCCATAGGGCTGGTGTTAGACCTTCGTACCGCTGTAGATCTGCAAAGAAAAATAAAATGACTCCCTCTCTGGCAGGTTCTGGACTCTTTCTGTCTTTTTTCCTAAAACTTCTAACCACATGTAGAGTAGAATTTTTAAAAATATGTAATATAGTCACATGGAACAAATAAAAAATGTATAAAATTATATGGCAGGAAGGCTTCCTCCCATCCTTGTATTCTGTCCGCCTAATTCTCGACACTCCCTCAATCCTACCCCAAAGGTTACCACTATTTCTAAGTTCTAATATATCCTTCCAGAATTCCTTAATTCATATACAAGCAAACCAACTGAAAATATAATCTTATTTTCATCTTAACAAAGGTAATATATACCATACCAAATATTTTCAATATTTTTTTTGGTTTTAGGTTCCCTTTATACTCTTAAAATTACTGAATATCCCAAAGTTTTTGGTTTCCCCCCCCCCGGGGGGGGGGTTGGAGGGCAGGAGGGAGAGAATCTTAAGCAGGTTCCACACCCAGCATGGAGCCCAACACAGGGCTTGATCTCACGACCCTGAGATCATGACCTGAGCTGAAATCAAGAGTGGGACACTCAGCTGACTGAGCCACTCAGGCAACCCTATCCCAGAGTTTTTATTTACGAAACTTGTATCTATTGATATTTACTGCATGAGAAGTTAAAAATGAAAAAATCTGGTCATTAATAATTCATTAAAACAAAGTTATTACATGTAATGTAACATTATGAAAATTAATTATATCTTCCAAACAAAATAAATTCTTGAGAAACATGACATTGTTTTACATTTTGCTAAATCTCTAGTGCCGGTCTCAATAGTTGGATTCTCACAATTGTTTCTGCATCCCATCTTTATACAGCACAATATACGGAGGATGCGCGTGAAGAAAATCCAGCCTTACGCGGATATGTAGCCAGGAAAAAGAGGAATATTTTGGTAGCCTTTTCAGAGATTTGTGATACTGATCTTTGATTCTACAGCAAAACTCAGCCACTGGACATTTCTAAAAGAACCTTGCAGTGGGGAATCTGAAACCACACCGATGAAATTCTGTTTTACATTAGGCTCTAATCTTTGGCAAGGTGTCTCATACTTGGACTGGATCTTTTATCCACGCAGGATTTTTAAGCATCTGGTATTTTGAAAAATATTGGCTGAGTGAGTCATGCAGATATTCCAAATGTTGACCACATCATAAATATCAAAAAGTCACATCCATGCCAAAATACCACCACAGACCTTAACAGAAATGGCCGCTGAGGCATAACGGAAGCTGTCAAGATCATAGTGGTGAATACTTATCAAAAATTCTAATTTTTGCTCAAGAGCTCAAATTTTATGTCACTTGTTTTCCAGGAGTGGCAGACTTCGTTCATTTTCGACAAAATGGCTGCCCAGTGCCCACAAGCGATAGCTTGTCAGCTGTTCTTCCATGAAAACACGGTGTTCCGTGAAAAACAGGGCTAGTTCAACTTGCAACCGAAACAATCATACGTGTGCTTCTCCTTAGGAGAACAACCCCAATGTGCACCAGAAGTGGTTTCTGCCCACAAGCCACTCAAGGTTGTGGTTCTCAAGGAGAAATAGTAAATTTTATTGCTGCTTCATCACAGCCATTCCTCGGTACCACGAATGTGCGGTGCTAAGAGATACGAAAAATCACCGTACGACGGGTGCCACCACCTTGATGCATTTTAAGGCACCGGCGGTTTGCACAGCATTGCTTCTGTATCTTTAGTGCATACGTCGACATAGTGAAAAAAAACAGTGTCCCAGTATCATCATGAAAACGGTCTTGACCTCACGGACCTTTGGAAAGGGAGCCACACACAAACCACACTTTGAAAACCACTGCTAATTCTGCTGTCACTTTGCTTTTTTCATTTTATAACGTACCTTGGAAATTCTACCGCAGTACATAGAACGCTTCCCTCCTTTTTATGGAAGGTGCTCGCTCCGCTGTCATAGACCGACGATAATAACTCAGTCACTTCCTGGTGGGCGTGTGGCTTATTTCTCACCCTCTGCTATTGTAACAATTAACAACCTGTACATATGTACCTTCATACACAGGCAAGGACTGTGTATCTACAGAATAAGTGACCAGAAGTTAAAGTGCGGGGTTCAAAAGATATATGCATGAATAGTCTCACAGATTTGCCAAAATGACCTTTGTAGAAAACTCTCACGAGTTTTCATCTCATCCTACGAGATGGTGTGAATCTTTTTTCCATTCATGGAACTAGCATTTGCTGGGCCCTTTGAATCTAAATCTAGTATTCTCCAATTCTAGAAAACTTTTTCTTCATTATTTCCTGGAAATTTGCTTCTTCAACTTGTTCTTTCTGGAATGCCTACATTAACTAATACTTGAAGAATATTTTTTATTCATAGTTTCCATCTTCTTTGCTTGACTCATCTATTTCAAACACAGCCTCAACTTTGTCTTCCGACATTTATTTTTATTTGTTTCAGTCATATTTTGTAATGTCCAAGAGGTCTTTTTGGTTTTGATTGTTTTCAATAGCATTTTGTTCTAATTTATGGATGCAGTCTCTAACCTAGTTCTCAGGGTACACATTCTTTACATAGGTTTTCTTTTGTTTGCATTCTTGCTATTTGGTCCAGATTGCACTTTTCTGTTTTCAACTTTATGCCTCACTTGCACCCCTGCCCTCCCTGAGCTCTGTGGGACCGGGACTCCGGTCTCGGGGGCACCGTGGGGTGCTCTGATGTCCGCCCTACTACAGGGGGCTCCCCCTTCCATTTTTTTTTCTGTTTTCCAGAAACGTGCTGAAATCTCTCACCCACTGAGAGTGTATTCTTATCTTCCTTGTCTTTGTGGACTTAGGCCTTTTTGTTCTTACTACCTTAGTGGGGTTTCAGGATGTGGAGGAAATAAATAAAATGTAAATGATCTGCTACAACTAGTGAGATTTCATCTTAACAAGTTCTTCCTTAATTCTTAAGAATTATTATATGTACATATCATACTATATTGTCCAGCTAAGCTTAAATGTCACTTAAATAGATTCTTACAAGTTTTTTATTGGTAGGCTTTGTACACCTCCATTACATACATATGTAAGAGATTATGTCAACCATGGAAAGTAACAGATGTTTCAATAACAACAACATTTTTAAAAGAAGAGGAAGGGAAAAAAATACTCGCTTACCTTGGAGAACCATGCAGATTTGTGCCAGAGCTGGCCGTAGATGTAAGATTCTGCTCGATGCGCTGATAATTCCTTATCTGAGTAGGAACCGGTATTGGTGCTGTCTCACTGTGTGGCGACACAGTGGGCTGGCACTGCCTGCAACCACGATGTATTGAAAAAGGAAAGAAATCCAAGTAAGACTGTTTTTCTTTCATTTGACACCTTGGTGATATTAAGAGAAAATTCTAGAAGAGGCCAAATGATCACTTCCACGAGAATAAAAAATGATCATCTCAAAAATAAGGCAAAAAAAAAAATCACATTAGTCATTTAAAGAACTCTCCAGGCATTTATAGGCATATTGAGGACTAAGAATTATAATAAGAACTGGAAAAACATTCCTCTACAACAATAGAAGAAGTCCGTAGGTTGGCAAAACTCAGTTTCATCTGCTCACATTCTGCTATTCATTATTATGTGAGGGGAAAAAAATATTTCTAGGAAAATATGCTGGGTAAAAGAACAGGAAGTTCAAGAGCAAAGATGACTGGAATGTTTACAAAAGTCATGAATGCAGTAAGCATTCCCAAAGAACTCTGACTTTTAAAAAGGTTGAAAATAACACTGTACGACTCTCAAAGCACATGACCGATCTGAGGGCCGCACGTTGAAGTGTTAGTACTGGGTTTCTGTAATAGCCTCCTTCCTCGCTTTTCATAAATTCAGAAATAATATGCCCTTTCAATTCGATTTACAACCTATCGAAACATCAGGGACAATACTGGACCTTAAAAAAGATGATTTATTTCATTCTTCTGCCCTTCTATAATACTAAAGAAGCCCCATGAATCTAACACTTTTTCTCAAATTACAAGATAAAAAGAGATTGTAGATCTAGTTATTTAACAAACAGTACGATTATTTTCTGAAGTGTCACTTTAGAGCTTTTTTTTTTTTTAAAGATTTTATTTATTTATTTGACAGAGAGAGAAACAGCCAGCGAGAGAGGGAACACAGCAGGGGGAGTGGGAGAGGAAGAAGCAGGCTCATAGTGGAAGAGCCTGATGTGGGGCTCGATCCCACAACGCCGGGATCACGCCCTGAGCCGAAGGCAGACGCTTAACCGCTGTGCCACCCAGGTGCCCCACTTTAGAGCTTTTTGGACCATTAGAGTATTTCATACTTAAAGAAAATCTCATCCATAATAGAAATGTTAGTTTGCTTTCCTCAATATCCATTCACCCACTTACTAGCAGAACTCAAATTTTATGGAAGGTAGTGATTTGCTCAATGAAATGATGACACATCCCAGACTCCTTTGCACCCATGAGTGGCCACATATCCCTCTTGGTCAATAAGATGTAAGTAGAAGTTTTCTACCTGTTCTTCCTCTTTCCTTCTACCCAAAACATGAGTATGCTTGCTGGAGCTGTGGCAGCTACCTTTGAACCGTGAAGAACAGGCCAAAAGAATCGGAGACAACTTCTCTGAGCCACAGAAATGAAGGCAACAACTATTTATTTTGACTTCTCATCTTGCAAGAAAACAGCCTTTAGGGTCAACCACACTACAGTCAGGACTGTTGTCTCTAGCTCTTAGGGTATTAGCTCTATTTTTCATTTAGGTCATTTCCATTAAGTTTCATGTATTTATTTATCCAGCCATCCTTCTATATTGAAGCATAGTTGACACACAATGTTATATTAGTGTCAAGTGTAACAGTAAATATCTTTCAAATACCATGATTTGTGTTTTTAATATCTATATACCTGACTGTGAAGTTGATCTATAACCTGAAAATTAAAACAAAAAACTTCTTCTACTGGAAACTAAACAGCTTTATAAGACTTCACTAACCAACTATGGTGCCTGTAACCCAGAGCCCACGAAGGCCTGAGAACCCAAGTTCCCCTAAGAGAACAACCAGCACGGCCATCAAGCATCAGAATGTGGATGAAGAAATATCATCTTTCTACTGTCTCAATTCAACGAGTAAGGACGTTGTTGGTGAGGCAAGTACATCTAGGAATTTTTTTTTTAACATATACACTGTCAGGTTCTAATATTTTTCCTGTACTTGTTAATCACCAAAGGAAATTGGAGTGGAGTAAAACTACCTTAAAAAGTAAACTTAGCAACTTTGTACATAATTCAAAGCCCCTCTCTCAGGGACTCTCAGGCAATCCCCTCCCAGCATATGAGGAGATGAACAGCCATGGTAGGTATCCTGGAAATGCGGTCTTGGTCTCTGGACAGAATCTTCAAGCAGCCTTGCTCAGTCTACAAAGTCCTCCCTGGAGAAATTCCCAGAGCTCCAGCTAGCTAAGACCACTATAGCCACTTTTCTGTCTAGCTTTAAAATAAGCACACTATTCCACCACCACCTGACTCCCTAAGCCCAAGGTGAGGAGGGGGAAGGTCTGTGTCTGCCCTGAGTCTCCAGCACGGGTGGAAGTCATCTTTGACCTGCGTGGAATACTAGAAAGACTAAGCAGTCTGCCCCAAATACAATACACTTTTATTTTATTGAAATGAATAATTTTTGCCTAGGGGTCAGGCATTTTCCTGGAAAGAAATACAGTTAAGTATCTTAAAATAATTTCAGTAAAAGTGAGGTTCTAAGGAAAGAATGAGATATACTACCACTAACATTACAAAGATTGGCCTATGAGAGGATAGTTATTGGGACACGGAGATACACAATTTTAATGGTTCTGTAAAGAATATGTCTTGTACCTACATCGAACCATTTTAATTTTGCATATAGCATAATTTTAATGTATTTGTAATAATTCATTTCCACATGCTCTTAATATCTTATGGAAGAGTATTATTTTTTTCAAAATACTCACTACCTTTCTCTGAACCCCTTTTTACACTCCCAGGTATGTGTACTCCTACCACAACCCCTGGGAAGTAGACTGAGAGAGCAGCTCCCATTTGGGACACGCTGTTCTCAAAGCAGAGGGAAACAGACTGATGACAGAACACAAGCTTTCAGAGCCATTATGTAGTTCTGTTATCACTCTTTTTCCCCTCTCTTTTAAGATCGGCACGTCCCAATTCTTGTATAGAGTCTGAGATAAAAGTACCAAAAAAGCTATAAATCTGTTATTATTAGGAACACATAAATATGCAATTTGTGACATCAATAACATAAGGGGGGGAAGTATACCCCCATACTCTCTACAGTACAGTTTTTGTATGCAACTGAAGTTATCAGTTTAAAATGGACTGTTGTATCTTTTTTTTTAAATTTTTTTTTATTTTTAAAGATTTTTATTTATTTATTTGACAGAGATAGAGACAGCCAGCAAGAGAGGGAACACAAGCAGGGGGAGTGGGAGAGGAAGAAGCAGGCTCATAGCAGAGGAGCCTGATGTGGGGCTCGATCCCATAATGCCGGGATCACGCCCTGAGCCGAAGGCAGGCACTTAACCGCTGTGCCACCCAGGTGCCCCGATTGTTGTATCTTAAAGATGTTTTATGTAGTCCCAAAAGTAACCAAAAAGAATATATCTGTAGAATATAGACAATAGGAAGTAAGAATCAAATCGTGTCACTACAACAAGATCAACAAAGCACAAAGAAAGGTATTAAGAGAGAAAATGAGGGGCAAAAAAGCCACAAGCCATACATAAAAGTAACAAAATGGCAATAATAAATCTTCCCCTATTAGGCTGAAAGTAAAAGAATTGAAAAAGATATCCTAGGAGTACCTGGGTGGTGCAGTCAGTTAAGCATCCAACTCTTGGTTTTGGCTCAGGTCATGATCTCAGGATCGTGGATCTCATGTGAGATTGAGCTCCACGTCAGGCTCTACACTCAGTTGGGAGCCTGCTTAAGATTGTCTCTCCCTCTCCCTCTGCCCCTCCCCTCTACATGCATGCTCTTTTTTTCTCTCTCTCAAATAAATAAACAAATCTTAAAAAAAGAGAGCAGCAAGAGTGGCAATATTAATATCAGACAAAAGAGACTTTCAGTCAAACACTGTTACAAGAGACAAGGACATTATTAAAGGGTCAACTAACCAGGAAAATATAACAATTATAAATATTTATACACCAAACATCAGTGCTCCCAAACATATGAAGCAGATGTTGACAGAATTGAAGGTAGAAATAGTTTCACAATAACACCTGAACAATTTGATACTTCATTTTCAATAATGGACAGAACAACCAGATGAACGAGCAACGAAGAAACAGAGCTTGGACAACATTCTAGATCAATTGGATCTAGCAGACATATACAGAACACTCTTCCTACCACCAACAGAAGGACATACATTCTTCTCAAGGGCACATGCAACATTCTCCAAGATAGACCACATGTTAGGATGCAAAACAAATCTTAAAATTTTAAAAGACTGAAATCATAAATAGTATCTTTTCCATCATAATGGATAGAAAGTAGAAATCAACAGAAGGAGGAAAACTAGAAAAATCACAAATACATAGAAACTAAACAACACACTCTTAAACAATAAGTCAAAGAAGAAATTACAAAATAAATCAGAAAATATCTTGAAAAAAATGAAAGTCTAAACACAACATACCAAAATTTATGGAATACAGTGAAAGTAGTACTAAGATAGATGTTGTTGGCTGTAAATGCTAACACTAAAAAAAACCCCAAAAGCACCCCCCCAAAAAAACAAAACACAAACCCCACCTCAAATCAAAAACTTAACTTTACCCCTCAAATTAGAAAAAGTACAAACTAGGGGCACCTGGGTGGCTCAGTCAGCTGGGCATCCAACTCTTGCTTTTGGCTCAGGCTGTGATCCCGTGGATTGTGAGATCAAGCCTCATGTTGGGCTCCATTCTCAACAGGGAGTCTGCTTGAAGATTCTTTCCCTCTGCCCCTTCCCCCACTCACACTCATTTGCACGCCCCCTCTCTCTTTCTAAAATAAATAAATCTTGAAGAAAAAATACAAACTAAACCCATTTCCTAACAAAAATTAGGAAATAATGAAGATTAGAGCAGAGATAAACAAAATTGAAAAAACAGAAAAACTAAGAGCAGGCATTTAAAAAAAATCAACAAAATCAACACTTAGCTAGGTTAACTAAGAAAAAGAGAAGACTCAAAATCAGAAATTAAAGAAGGAACATGACAACCAATGCCATGGAAATAAAACGGATTGTAAGAGAATACTATGAACAAGTGCTTGCCAACAAATTGGGTAACTTAGAAGAAATGGATAAATTTCTACAAACACATAGCCTACCAAGATTGCAGGATAAAGGAAGAGAAAATTTGAACAGACCCATAGCTAGTAAGGAGATTGGATCAGTAATCAAAACCTCCCAATAACAAAAAAAGCTCAAGACCAAATGTTTCACGGGTGAATGCTACCAAACGCTTAAAGAATTAACATCAATACTTCTCAAACTCTTTCAAAATATTAAAGAGGAGAAAACACTCCCAATCTCTTTCCATGAGTTCAGCATTACGCTAATACCAAAGCCACACACAGATACTACCAAAACAAACAAAAAGAATAATTTTCCTGATGAGATTTGAGGCAAAATCCTTAACAAAATACTAGCAAACCAAATTCAACAACACATTAAAAGGATCATATACCGTGACCAAATGTGATTTATAAGATACCTACATTAATGGAATGAAAGATAAAAACGTCACGACCATGTCAATTCATGCAGAAAAAGCATTTGACAAAACCCCAACATCCTTTAATGATAAAAAGCATTCAACAAACTAGGAAAATTGAAAAAAATTACCTTGACCTAAAAAACACCATATATAAAAAGCCCATAACTAATATCATACTCAATGGTCAAAGACTATGATCAGAAGACAAGGATGCTTGTTCTCACCACTTCTACACAGAATTCCTAACCAGAGCAATTAGGCAAGAAAAATAAAAGGCATTCAAATTGGAATGGATGAAGTAAAATTATTTCTGTTCACAGGCAACATGATCTTAAATGTAGAAGACCCAAAAGATTTCACACGCAAAACGCCATCAGAACTAATACATTCAGCAAAGTTGCAGGAATGAAATCAACACACAGATATGAGCAGCAATTCTATACACTAACAATGAACAATGCAAAAAAGAAATTAAGAAAACAATGCCATTTACAATAGTACCAAAAAGAATAAAATACACAGGAATAAATCTAACCAAGGAGGTGAAAGACTTGTATATCGGAAACTACAAAACATTGCCAAAAAAAATTATAAAAGATATCCCACCTTCATTGACTAAAAGATTTAATTCTGTTAAGATGTCAATACCACCCAAAGTGATCTATACAGATCAGTGCCATCCCTACCAAAACCTCAGTGGCATTTTTTGCAGAAATAGAAAAATCTATCCTGAAGTTCATACGTAATCTGCAGGGACCCTGAATAGTCAAAACAATTTTGGAAAAGAAAAACAAAACTGGAGGTTTCATACTTCCTGATTTCAAATCTACAGTAATCAAAACAATGTGGTTGGCATAACGACAGACACAGAGACCAACAGAATGGAATAGACAGCCCAGAGACACACCCTTGCATATATGGACAAATGATCTTCGACAAGGATGCCAACACCACTCGATAGGGAAAAGACAGTCTCTTCAGCAAATGTGAAAACTAGATATCCATATGCAAAGAATGCAGCTGGACCCTTGCCTTATATAACATACAACAATTAACTAAAAATGGATTAAAGAGCTAAATATAAGACCCAAAATTATTTAACTCCTAGAAGAAAACATAGGAGAAAAGTTTCATGGCAATGATTTCCCGAATCACACCAAAACCACAGACAACAGAACAAAAAATAGACAAATGAGACTACATCAAATTCTAAAACTTCTACACTCAAAGGACACACCAACAGAGTGGAAAGACAACCTTTGTAATGGGAGAAAATATCTATCTGATAAAGGGTTAATATCCAAAATATATAAAGAACTCCTACAACTCAACAACAAATGATAGACAAATGGCCATGAAGTATATGAAAAGACACTCAAAACCACTATTAGAGAATTGCAAACCAAAACCACAATGAGATATCACCCCACACTCATTAAGATGGTTATTATTTTTTAAAAAACAACAACACAGAAATAACAAGTGTTGCTGAAGATGCAGAGAAACTGGAACCCTTGTACACTGTTGGTAGGAACGTAAAATGGTACAACCACTATGGAAAACAATATGGCAACTCCTCAAAAAATTAAAAATAGAAATATCATATGATCCAGCAACTCCACTGTTGGGTATAGATCAAAAAGAATTGAAAGCAGGATCTCAAACAGATATCTGCACATTCACATTTATAGCAGAATTATTCACAATAGCCCAGAGGTAGAAGAAATCCAATTGACCACTGACAGATGAATGGATAAACAAAACACAATATATAGAGAGAGAGAATGGAATATGGTTCAGCCTTAAAGAAACTCTGACAAATGCTACAACATGGATGACATGATGATGACTGAACTAATCCAGTCACAAAAAGGCATATATTGTATATTCTACTTATATGAGGTATCCGAAGAGTCAAATTCATAGAAAGAGAAAGTAGAATAGTGGTCACCAGCGCCTAGAGGTGGGAGAAATGAGGTGTGCTCTTACATAATGAGTACTGAGTTTTAGTTTTGCAAGAGGAAAAAGTTCTGGAGATTAACTGCACAACACTGAATATACTTAATGCTACTGAACTGTAAACTTAAAAACGGTGAAGACAACAGATTTTATGTGCTTTTTACTACAATTTAAACTGTCTACAAAAAGAAATGACAAATGGTGAAACAAAATAAATTTTGGAATCAAAAACATGGTCAAAGTTCTATAACTTTACGCACAAAAACCAAAATATGAAAAATACTCTAATTTAATATATATAAACATACCCTCCACACACCAAAAACTCATTTGAAGCACGTCTGCCAGCAGTTCCCATTGGCATATCGTCTAAAGGAGAAAGAGAAAAATACCATCAGTTCTGCTCTACCACCTGCTTAAAAAATGTAAATTGTTCCAGCATGATTATTAGGAAAATCTGAGCACAACACAAATTTACCACTTGCTTATGATGCAATTTCCTCCACAAGTAAAAGCAGGTAAAAACCATGAGTAAAAACACTGAACACACTGCACCCAGCTGAACTCACAGGCTGTAACCCTTCAGTGCCCACTTCTACAAATATCAGGTCTTTTCAAGGTAAAGTGTCATCTCTATTTCAGTGTTATGCATTTCTTCACCATTTAACCTGCATGGCAAAAACTGCTAACGTTTTTATCATGTTCCTTTCAATACATCACTCACCAATGTCTTCGAGTTATGCCCCTAATTCCAATTTGTCCATAAACTGTTTTTTATTGAACAGTTTTTTCAGAGAGTGGTAATTTTTAGGAACACACATGCCACATTCTAGTACAACTGACTATAAACAAAGTCTAGTTCACCCCAATGTTGAAGCACCCCACCCTGCATAACACTCCTTGTCTTGCATGGGTTCTTGAACAAGACACTGTCGAAGCCGGGGCCTCTCAGGTGCGGTAGCACACGTCACAGGCCGTCTTCACCTACTCCGGTATCATCTATATATGGGAACAGAGCTGAGATCAGAATGCAGGGGCCACTCATTCTTGTCACTGGTATGTTCATTATATCACATTGCTTGTGTGATTTCAAATGGCTATACAGGCACAATCAATGTGTTGATATTAAATAGCAGTGTTGACCAAATAAGTTTTTAAAAAGAAAAGTATAGGTTACACTGCTAACCCATACTCAAAAAGGGACAAAAAGGAAACAAACACAAATATCCCTCTGAATGGCCCTAAATAAGAATTGAGCAATGCATTTATTTTAGCACATCTCAAGTCCCTGCTCTCACAAAGCTTTCATTCTAGTAATGAAAGAAGGTAATAGTGTCAGGCATGATAAGAAATATAAAGGAAGATAGGGTCGCCTGGGTGGCTCAGTCAGTTAAGCACCTAACTCTTGATTAGGGCTCAGGTCATGGTCTTGGGGTCATGGGATTGAGCCCTGCATCAGGCTCCAGGCTCTCCTCTCTCTCTAAAAATAAAGAAATAATATAAATATTTAAAAATGTACATAAAGGAAAATAAATCAGGGTCAGAGAATAAAGAGAAGTGAGGAAGGAAGGTACCTATTTTAAAGAGAATAGCTCCTGATATGGTAATGAAGGGAAAGAGGTAGATGGGGCAAGGAGAGAAGCCTCATTTCACTAAGTGTACTTCATTTTGTAGCTTTGAGTCTGGAGTCATACATAATTATGAAACAAAATAAAATCAAAAGGAAAAAACAATCCCTAGAGGTGAAAAGTGAAATGAAGCAAAACAGTCATCATCTTTTGTCACACATAAACATATGTCAACTTGTCAGTGTTATGACTAGAAGGGAATTTTTTCAAGTGACTTTAAAGCTCATTAATTTGATTGGACATCCCTAATGGGATTACCCTAAGGACAAAAAGACCCACAAAAAGATTTTTTTTTTTAAAGTGGGCTCCACGCCCAACATGAGGCTTGAACTCTTGACCATGAGATCAAGACAAACATGCTTTACTGACTGACTGAGCCAGGCGCCCCCTAAAAAGATTTTAAATAGTTTTAGTTAATTACATTGTTCTTTTGATATGCTACCATATTATGGAAGGAGAGAAGAGAGAACCTAAATTCACAAGGGCACGAAGAACAGAAAAGTCAACAGCCACAAAAATTTAGAAGTTACAAAGTTGATCGAAGCATTATTTGACCTAGGAGATGCAAGAGAGAATCCTTAGCCAATAGAAGTTTCCCCCGTACGTTATGAAGGAGTCTTCTCCAGGAGATGTGAGCAGCCCTCCAAAAAGGAAGCATAATACATAATACGTCACTACTGTCATTAAGACCCACCACACACGAAGCTTTCAAACAACGTTCTAATTTTCAATTCTTCATTATGAGTATACAACAATTACCAAACACTCAAGGAAGGAATCTAATCTGAAACCCAGACTCCAAAACAACCTGGGAGAGATAAAAAAGAAATATTTTCCACGGAGAAGTTTTAAAAAAAAAAATGTAATTAATGTCCTCAGAGATAAAATATTGCACACTGAAATAAGGACAATACTCGAAGGGAGGGAGAGCTTCTAAACATTAAAATTATGAGAGCATAAATTATAAACAATAGAAGAAAACATCAAGGAAACTTCCCTAAAATTAGAGCAATAAGACAAAACAAAAGTAAAATCAGACAAAAGAGGTAAGAAAATCAGGAGTGTACTCAGGTATTTGTCTTATTATTACTTTTAAATTGTATAGATGTTTTAAAGATCTTACATGGGGACTTTCGAGTCCTGGTTTCACATGTAAGAAGCTGAACAGACTGAAAAATCAACAATTCTTCTTGGATCCAAAAGAGAGAGGAGGACAGAGGCAAACTGATGCCCCAGGATTAGAGAGACAGACAGGCAAGCACGTGGACCTGTGATTTGTCCGAGAAGAGACTAACCAGCAGAAGGCTTGCGGAAACCACAGCCAGGGCAGAAAAACATGAACTCTGACTGACATTTTGCTGGAGGATCATTGTGGACAACTCTCAGAGTTGAGAATTCCAGGAGGATCTAATCACGGGGAGGCTCACAATATTGTCAGATTTATCTTGGGGAACTCAGATGCTCACAGTAAACCCGCGAGAAAAATACGCTCCTGCTTCTGGTGGGGAAGGGAAAAGGGACCGTTTTTAAATAGGTCGAAGCACTGTGTTCCTAACAAGGCCTGCCCTCAGGGGTAACCACTTCATCCGAGCTTTATCTGCTGGAATCCAGCTCCAGCCTAACTGGGCTGGGAGCTGGGAAATACCCCACCCCAGTGCCCTAGAGCCATCCTGTCCCACCTTAGGCAGGAGGGAGAAACTGGGAAACACTGTGAAGCTCAAAGACCAGAGACCCAGGCTCCCTAAAAGACTGAGACCTAATCACAGGACTGCAGAACACTTCCTCTCCCCCATACCACATCATCACATTACTAAAAGCCTACTTACAGCAGTTCCTTTTACCCAGGACATCATATGTGACTACCAAGAAAAAGTCAAAAGGCATATCAAAAGGCAAAATACAGTTTGAAGAAACAGGGCGAGCATCAGAACCAGACATGGCAGGAATGTCAGAATTATCACACTGGAAATTTAAAACAACTATGACTAATATGCTAAGGGCCCTAATGGAAAAGGTAGGCGGCATGCAAGAACAGATGAGCAATGTAAAAACAGAGATGGAAATCCTAACAAAGAACCAAAAAGAAATGCTAGAGATTAAAAAACACTGTAAAGGAAATGAAGAATGCCTTTGATATGCTACTCGTAGACTGGACACAGCTGAGGAAAGCAGCTCTGAACTGGAGAACATATTAACAGAATCCTCAAAAACTGGAAAACGAAGACTTTTTAAAAATTTTTTTAGATTTTATCCATTTATTTGACAGAGAAAGTGAGAGCGCACAAACAGGGGGTACGGAAGGGAGAGGGAGAGGGAGAAGCAGGCTTCCTGCTGAGCAGGGAGCCCGATGCAGGGCTGGGTCCCAGACCTTGGGATCATGACCTCAGCCAAGGGCAGATGCTTAACCAACTGAACCACCCAAGTGCTCCAACAAAGATTTTCTTTAAAAACAACAGAATATCCAGGGTCTGTGGGACAACTACAAAAGGTGTAACGTGTAACGGAATTACCAGAAAGAGAAGAAAGAACAAAAGGGAATAGAGGGAAATATTGGAAACAATAATGACTGAGAATTTCCCCAAATGAATGTCAGACACCAAGCCACAGATCCACAAAACTCAGAGAACTCCAAGCAGGATAAATGCCCAAAACAACTACAGCTAGGCAGATTAACAGAAAAATCAAAAATAAAAAAAATTCTGAGAGAAGTTAAAAAAAAAAAAAAGAAGAAGAAGAAGACCATAAAGAGAAACAAAGATAAGAATTGCACTGACTTCTCAGTAATCACACAAGCGAGAGTGAAGTGAAATATTTAAAGTGTTGAGAGAAGTAAACCACCAACTTACAATTCTGTACCCTGTGAAATTATCCACTAAAAATGAAGGAAAAATAGACTTTCTCAGACAATAAAAATTGAGGAGATTTGTTGCCAAAATAATAGTAACAGTACATTTAGTTATGCATGCTTAATGTATGTTTTATGAATATATGGATAGGCTTATGTATTCTTATATTTAACTGGAATGAATGACAGCAATGATACAAGGGACGGCAGGAAGGAATTAGGATTTCGTTATTATATGGTACTTCACACTACCCATGAAGTGGTACAGTTTATTTGAAAGTGGACCTGGATTGGGGGGCTTGGGTGGCTTAGCTGGTTAGGAGTCCAACTCTTGTTTGGCTCAGGTTATGATCTCAGGGTCATGAGACTGAGCCCCGTGTTGCGGTCCATGCTCAGCAGGGAGTCTGCTGGAGATTCTCTCACTCTCCCTCTGCCCCTCCCCACTGCTTGCACATGTTCCCTCCCACAAATAAATAAATAAATCTTTAAAAAAAAAAATAAAGTGGACCTGGATTAGTTATAAGTGTATATTGCAAACTCCAGGGCAACCAATAAAGAAAGCAAACAAACAGAAAAAAGTATAATTGATATGCTAAGAAAGGAAAGAAAATGGAATCATAATAAATGGTCAATTAAAACCACAAAAGGCAGGTGCCTGGGTGGCTCATTCCATAAAGCAGCTACCTTCAGCTCAGGTCATGATCCCAGGGTCCTGGGATTGAGCCCCATGTTGGGCTCTCTGCTCAGTGGGAGCCTGCTTCTCCCTTTCCCTGCTGCTCCCCCGTTTACACTGTCAAATAAATAAATAAAATCTTTAAAAAAATAAAAAATAATAAAACCACAAAAGGCAGAAAAAGAGTGGAAGATAAAAACAGGAACAAAGAACAAGGACGATGAAAACAGTAACAAATATACTAGATATTTAACTATATCAATAACACTTTTAATGTCAATGGTCTAAATGCACCAATTAAAAGGCAGATTTCAGAGCGGATTAAAACACACGACCCAATTACATGTTAAGTATAAAAAATCACTTTAAAATATAAAGCCACACAGATTAAAAGTAAATGATGGAGAAAAATAGACCATGCTAACACTAATCAAAAGAAAGCAGGAATAGCTATATTAATTTCAGACACAGCAGACTTCAAAGTAAGAAAAGTTAGGGATAAAGAAGGACCTACACAATAATATATTTATATTTATATAAATATAAATTCTCCAAGAAGACGTAACAATTCTTACTTAACATGTATGCATGCCCCTAACAATGAGCGTCAAACTATGCAAGGTAAAAACTTAAAAGGAGAAACAGGTGAAACCACTATCACAGTTGGGGACTTTAACACCCATCCCTCAAAGATGGACAGATCCAGCAGGCAGAAAACCAGTAAGGACACAGTTGAACTCAGTAACACCATCAATCACCTGAATATAACTGGTATCTACAGAAAACTTCATCCAACATCAGCAAAACACACATTTTTCTCAAACTCACATGGAACATTTATTAAGATAGACTACATTCTGGACCATAAAACACACCTTAACAAACTTAAAAGAGGCACACCTGGGTGGCTCAGTGGGTTACGTGTCTACCTTCAGCTCAGGGTCCTGGGATGGAGCCCCACATCGGGCTCCCTGCTCAGCGAGGAGTCTGCTTCTCCTTCTCCCTCTGCCCATCCCCCTGCTTGTGCTCTCTCTTAAATAAATAAATAAATAAATAAATAAATAAATAAATAAACAAAATCTTTAAAAACAAAACAAAAAACCAAAAAACAAATTTATTTTTATTTTTTTATTTTTTTTTTTAAAGATTTTATTTATTTATTTGACAGAGATAGAGACAGCCAGCGAGAGAGGGAACACAAGCAGGGGGAGTGGGAGAGGAAGAAGCAGGCTCCCAGCGGAGGAGCCTGATGTGGGGCTCGATCCCATAACGCCGGGATCACGCCCTGAGCCGAAGGCAGACACTTAACCGCTGTGCCACCCAGGCGCCCCCAAAAAACAAATTTAAAAGAATAGAAATCAATTTCTGCTTGCAGACCACAATGGAATTAGACCAGAAATCAATAACAGAAAGGTAACTGGAAAATCCCAAAATACAGGGAAACTAAAAACATACTTCTAAATAACAAATTGGTCAAAGAAGAAATCTCAAGAGAAATTTTTAAATATTTTGAACTAAATGAATTTGAAAACACAACAATCAATAAGCTTCTAGCCAGGTTAAATAAAGAAAAAAAACAGAGAGAAGGGATACAAATTACTAATATCACAAATGAAAGAACAGACACCAGTAGAGATCCCACCGAAATTAAAAGGATAATAAAGGAATATTATGAACAACTCTATGCCCATAAGTTTAACAACCTAGATGAAATGGACCAATTCTGTGAAAGACACAATCTGCCAAAACTTACTCAGGAAGAAACAGGCAATTTGAATATAGGCCTTTATCTATTAAAGAAATTGAATCAATAATTAATAGCCTTCTAAAACAGAACGTACCAGGCCCAGATGAGTTCTCTGGTGAATTCTACCAAACATTTAAGGAAGAAATTATACCAAATCTCTATTTTCAATCTCTTTCTGAGGACAGAAGCAGAGAGAATATTTCCGAACTCATTCTATGAGGCCATCATTAACCTCATACCAACACCAGAAAGAGACATTACAAGAAGACTACCAACCACTATTTCTCATGAACACAGAATATTAACAAACTTTATCCCAGGTTTGCAAGGCTGGTTCAACATTCTACAATTAATCTATCACATTAATAGACAGAAAATCCAGAAAAAGCATTTGATAAAATCCAACCACCATTCATGATAAAAACTCACAGTAAACTAGGAATGGAGGGGAACTATGTCAACTTGATAAAGAATATCTACAAAAAGCTACTGCTAATATCATACTAAATGGTGAGAAACTCCAAGCTTTCCTACTAAGATTGGGTAAAAATGTAAGGATGCCCTCTTGTTTCTTTGTTTTTTTCTCCCACTGATTTTTTACTGACTGTGGTTATTACAGTTTCTGTAATAATCTGTGAAGAAAGCCCTCTTTTACCACTTCTTTTCAACAACTGGAAGTCCTTGCTAATGTAATAAGTCAAGAAAAGGAAGTGAAATGTATACAGCTTAGGAAGGTAAATATAAAACTACTGTTCAAAGAAGACATGATTATCTATGTAAAAAAATCCAAAAGAATTGACAAAAACACCTGGAATTAATAAGTGATTAAAAGCAAGGTTGCAGGATACAAGGTTAATACTTAAAAAGTAAATTTCTTTCCTATATCTCAATAAACAACTAAAATGTGAAATTAAAAACGCAACACCATTTATTATCAGCACTCCCCAAAATGAAATACTTAGGTATAAATCTAACAAAATTCATACAGGATCTGTCTGAGGAAAACTACAATATTCAGATGAATGAAATCAAAGAGATAATCTAAATAAAGAGATATTCTATGTTTTCGGATAGGAAGACTAAATATTGTCAACATGTCAGTTCTTCCCAACTTGATCTACAGATTCACTACAATCCCAATGAAAATCCCAGCAAGTTATTTCATGGATATCAGCAAACTAATTCTAAAGGTTAAATAGAGAGGCAAAGGACCCATAATAGCCAACAGAACATTGAAGGAGAAAGACAAAGGACTGACACGACCTGA
The DNA here is from genome assembly GCF_002007445.2 of Ailuropoda melanoleuca. Lineage (NCBI taxonomy): Eukaryota > Metazoa > Chordata > Mammalia > Carnivora > Ursidae > Ailuropoda > Ailuropoda melanoleuca. The sequence goes on along the minus strand of NC_048234.1, from coordinate 10,888,609 downwards.
CTTTAAGACTTACTATAAAACCACAGTAATCAAAGCAGTGTTGTATTGGCAAAAGAAAAGACAAATAGATCAACGGAACAGAATAGGGAGACCAGAAAGAGACCCCCAAATATAGTCAACTGATCTTTGACAGAGGAGCAAAGGCAATACAATGGAGCAAATCTTCAACAAATGGTGCTGCAATAATCAGACATCCACAGACCAAAAAAAAAAAAAAAAAAAAAAAAAAATCTAGATACAGACCTTTCGAAAAAATTAACTCAAAATGGGCCACAGACCTAAATGTAAAAGAAAAAAACCTGCAAATATTGTAGAATATGACATAGGAGAAAACCTAGAGGACCTTGGGTATTGTGATACCAACACCAAACACACAATCCATGAAAGAAATAAATTTATTTAAATGATTTAATCATTAGTGATTGACTTATTAAAATTAAAATTAAAAACAACTGCTCTGTGAAAGACAATATCAAGAGAATGGAATATAGGCTACAGACTGAACAAAGATATTTGTAAAAGACATATCCGATATAGGACTATTATCCCAAGTATACAGAGAACACTTACAGCTCACCAATAAGATAACAAACAACCCAAATGAAAAATGAGCCAAAGATCTTAACAGACACCTCACCAAAGAAGATATATGGATGGTGAATAAGCATATGAAAAGATGTTGAACATCAGATGTCGTCAGAGAAATGCAAATTAAAACAAGACACCACTGCACATCTACCAGAACAGCCCACCCTGGAGCACTGACATCACCAAATGCTGGTGAGGGCGTGGAGCAACCGGAACTTCCATTCATCGTTGGGGGGCATGCAAAATGGTACAACCACTTGGGAAGAGTTTGCTGTTTTCTTACAAAACTAAACATGCTCTTACCATACCAGGCAGCAGTCACGCTCCTTGGTATTTATCCAAAGGAGCTGCACATTTATGTCCCCATAAAAACCTGCACACAGATGTTTATAGTAGCTTTATTCTTAATTGTCAAAAATCGGAAGCAATCAAAGGGTCCTTCAATAGGTAAATGGACAAACTGTGGTACAGATCTACAGAGACAATAAAAAGATCAGTGGTTTCCGAGGGATGGGTGGGGAGCACAGAGGATTTTTAGGGCAGTGAAAATGCTCTGTGGGTTATAATGATGGATAAATGCCATTATACCTTTCTCCAAACCCACAGAATGCACAACAAGAATGAATTCGAACTAGACTATGGACTTTGGCTGATTGTGATGTGTCAGTGTAGGTTTACCCTCAGTAACTAATGTACTGTTCTGGTGAGTGACATTGAGAATGCGGAGGCAGGGGGTATCTGGGAAACTTGTACCTTCCTCTCAGTTTTGTTGTAAACCTAAAACTGCTCTAAAAAAATAAAATCTTTGGGGCACCTGGGTGGCTCAGTCGGTAAAAGTCCAACTCTTGATTTCAGCTCAGATCATGATCTCGGGGTCGTGAGATCAAGCCCCATGTTGGGCTCAGCGTGGAGTCTGCTTGGGATTCTCTCTCTCTGCCCCTCTCCCCTCTTGCTCTTACTCTCTCTAAATAAATAGATAAAATCTTTTAAAAATATTTGCATGATGTATTTTACAATAACAAATTTTTTTAAGATTTTATTTTATTTATTTGACACAGAGAGAGAGACAGGCAGAGAGAGAGGGAACACAAGCAGGGGGAGTGGGAGAGGAAGAAGCAGGCTCCCAGCGGAGGAGCCCGATGTGGGGCTCGATCCCAGAACGCTGGGATCACGCCCTGAGCCGGAGGCAGAAACTTAATGACTGAGCCACCCAGGTGCCCCATACAATAACAAAATTTTAATAACTAAAGAGAAGGGTGTGGGGATGCCTGCCTTTGGCTCAGGTCGTGATCGCAGGGTTCTGAGATCAAGTTCCACATCAGGATCCTTGCTCAGCAAGGAGCCTGCTTCTCCCTCCCCTCTACCTCTCCCTCTGCTTGTGCTCTCACTCTCTTTCTCTCTGACAAATAAAATCTTAAAAATAATATAAAATAAAAAATCAAAAGAAGGTCGTGGCCAACTATAACAAATGCTGTAAATACATCAAAAACATGAAGACTGAGAAATGACCTGAGATTTGGAAGCACAAAGACCTTGACAGCAGTTTTGAAAAAAAAATTTCAAATACAATATTTACACAAGGACAAAAAACAAAGGTAACTACGATAAGACAAAAGATGTGAATGTCCTTTATGCAGGAAAATATAAACATCTCTCAAAACACATTAAAAATGTGTGTTTTGGGTTTTTTTTTTTTTAACTTAACTAAAAGTTAGTTAATGTATACTGTATTACTAGCTTCGGGGATAGAACTTAGTGGTTTATCAGTTGCATACAACACCCAGTGCTCATTCCCTCAAGTGCCCTCCTTTTTTTTTTTTTTAAAGATTTTTTAATTTTTTATTTATGCCACAGAGATAGAGACAGCCAGTGAGAGAGGGAACACAAGCAGGGGGAGTGGGAGAGGAAGAAGCAGGCTCATAGCGGAAGAGCCTGATGTGGGGCTCGATCCCGTAACGCCGGGATCACGCCCTGAGCCGAAGGCAGACGCTTAACCGCTGTGCCACCCAGGCGCCCCTCAAGTGCCCTCCTTAACGCCCATCACCCAGTCACCCCCATTCCCCCACCCTCCTTCCCTCCAGCAACCTTCCGTTTGTTCCCTAGACTTGAGAGTCTCTTATGGTTTGCCTCCTTCTCTGTTTTTATCTTATTTCATTTTTCCTTCCCTTCCCCTATGATCCTCTGTTTTGTGAGATACACATATTCCTGATTTGACAATTTAATATTGTAAAATCATTCACTGTCCCTGCACAGGTCTTATAAAATCAACACAATTCCCACCAAAATCCCCAAATGGTTTTTTGTAGGATTTGTCAAGCTGAAATTAGACTACATGGGGGCAAAACAGGTCAAGAGTAGCCAGGATGATTCCAAAGAATACTAGAAGGCTCTGTCATCCCTCCCCACAATCTCTCTCTCTCTCTCTCTCTCTCTCTCTCTCTCTCTCACACACACACACACACGTTTTAAAATGTTATAAAATAGACAAATAGATCAACGGAATAGGAAACCTTAAAACAAATCCAATTCTTTATGTAAACCTGATATGACAAATCTGGAATTGCCTATTAGTAGAGAAAGGACCAAATATTCAACAATAAGATCCCTACCTTATTCCATCTACAAAAGTGAATTCCAAGTAAAATTAAATGTGAAAAAAAGAATATTTAGAAGTTACCATTATTCTACTGGGGCAGCATGGCAGAGACTATTAGTTGCCTACAACTTGTCTGTACCAACATTTTATAGATTTGAAGCTGAAAATTTCTCGAGTATCCATGTGGAAGGAACTCTGACACAAGGACTTCTGTTACAATACATCTTGAATAGTGAGAAGACAGAAATTATCCAGGTAACCCTCAGCAGAGAAATGGATAAACTTGTGGTTTAGTTGTACTACAAAATTCAGATATTAAAATAAACTACATACAGATCTAGATCTGTATGTAGATACATAGCAAAAACATGAGTAAAAAACCAAGCTATAGGAACGTTCCTTATATCATTTACGTAAAACTGTAAAAACACAAGAATATCGTACGTGATTTATAGATACAGGCATATGTGGAAGTATAAAAAAATCTACAGTAAGAATTTACCTCTGGCAAGAGTAGAACGAGGAAAAGGACTTTAGCTGTACCTATATAGCATTTGACATCTTTAAGAGAAGACATCTAAAACAATGTGGCAAAACGCTGACATAAATAAAATTAGAATGGCGGTGATTTGAGTGTCTGTTGTATTATTTCCTCTTTGAAATAGTGCATAATTTTTTAAGTTTTAATTCCTTTTTTAAAATAGAAGAAACCCACTGTATGCTGGATTTTTAAAGGTAACTCCCAGTTGTAGGAGCACCGAGGGTGAACCGCCCCACCTACTCCCGCAGCCCTGTCCGTGCTCCCCCTTCCCCAGCCGCTACAACCCGAAGCACGCTTGCTCTGGGGATGATGCCTAACGGTACAGCTGTGAAATCAGTATTTGACAAACAACTATACAGACCTCTTGACACGAACTTCTCCAACCATCTGTCCCCCTGCACATGGTCAACTTGATACTATTCAATTATTGAAGGAACCCAATTTCTAGTTTTTCTGATCCTGTTTCTTCACAACCAAACCACAGTTCCTTCTTTCTCAATGCTCTTGTTTAACTTCTTTTCTGTAGATTTTCTGGTGCCCTTCGCTATCCCTTCGAGCCCTGACCATATTTAGTCAACTTGATTCTGCTTCCTTTATAAAACTTCTTCCCATATATTTATGAAACTCATTCCTGACCTCATGCCAGTCTCTTCTGAAGGCATCCAGACTGGTTTTAAACTCCCTTGACTCTTAGGTTGTTTTTGCAAAAGAGGTCTTCCTTTAATTCCTTTCCTTAGATTTAGTTTCTCTCATTCTGCTGACTTTTCTATTTCTTTCTGTGTGGATACAAACAGAATTTGAGATCATTTCCTGTAAACTTTTCATCTACCTGCACAATCCACAGTTACTGCTTTATGGAACGTGACTGAGCAGGTTTTAGAACGGGAGGTAGGTGGTTCTGGGAATTCAAACAACTAAATAAAGAGCCCCTTGGAAAAGGTGCCCTACACGAGAAAGCATGATATAAAGATTCAAAATAAATGCTAGTCTAGTAAATTAAGAAATATAATGTGTACAAGTAGAAAAGATTCTCACATGAGTGGTCTGACGAGATGTTGTGTGGAACCAAAACAAAGTCATCCGTGTCACAAGAAGAGTTCTTGCTACTAGTACTGGCAGAATCTTTGGACACTTGTAGAAAGTTGGGAGGACCCAATGGTGGGGAGGATAAGTTTTCTTCCTGAATGAGCTGCATATCTGGAAGGGACTAAAATTAACAACATAAAATTAAAACTGGCCTAATAATAAAATGCACGTCAGAATAGCCATTAGACTAAGGAATACTGTCTTCATAAAAGTGGGCATAAAGTTCAATCCATCTTAAAATTAAAAAAAAATCTCTTTGGAAAATCTTTCCCTTAGAAAAGCACAGTTTAAAGTGTCTTTGTATAAAGACTTCTAAAATGGTTTTCCAAAAATGATACTTAAAAATATATCATACCACTTATCATGTACATGTCTGCCTCTCCTGAAATTTCTGAGGTGTGTTTTTATCATCTCAACCTTCCCAGTTTCGGCTCTTGGCCTAGCAAAGCAGGTGCTCAGTAACTATTCACTTGATGACTAAAACACCATGTCTAGACTAATGACATCCTGCACACATTTTGAAAAGTTTTAAACTTCCAATGAAGAAAACATTATAAACAGGAAAGCAAGAGACCATGTTATGTAAAAAAGTAAATAAATCAATAACAATAACTGCATTCAAGCCTAGAGATTTATGTACGCTCACAGAAAGAAAGATCTGGAAAATCTTACAGGTTGTGGGTATGTTCCTTTTGTTTCTCTTTTGTTAGGGGAAGGAGTGGGTTTGCAGGAGATAGAACAGGAAGGAAAGAAAAGCATATAAATGTATGTAAGCAAATACTCAGATGTAAGCAGTTACATGTCCTTTGGCATTTGCCTAGTTCAAGGACTCAAGCGACGCCTCCAATTAAATGTCTTGATTACACAATGGTTTTCTGAAACAATGAACTTCCTAACTTATTGCATTAAGTCCCCTATGACCCTGTTTAACCTCTGTTTCTATTTAAGAAAAGAAAAATACTACACAATGCCCTTTAAACTTAAACCCATATCTTAAACACCCAATTCACTGCTAGCCCTCCTTTGAAAGTCACTGTGGAATGAAATCTGTCTCAGATCTCCTATCGTGTGTGTGTGTCTGTGTGTGACACACACATCACATACAATCCCCTCATCGCTTTTTAAAGAGACCTTATGTGTCAAGGTAATAAAGGGAGGCGACAATGGAAGGACTAACATGACTGACCGTCTACCATGAGGTAGACACTGTTGAGAGCTCTGCATGTCTCCCCTAACCCCAGTCCTGTTCTGAAACCCATTTCATTCATATATATATAGATATAAAGCTCAGAAGTTTCGGAAATTTGCCTGAGATCACACATCTAAAAAGCAGTCAAGCTGAGATGATCCAAGCCTCTAACCCCACAAATTCTTTCCAGTGATTTAGGCAGGCACTTTCTCAAGTTCTTCCATGTGTTTGTAACACTGTCTGCACCCATGGCATCTGAGTGCAGCGATCTTCTCCTCGCTAGTCTCTCTGCCCATGCTCTAAGTCTGTTCCCCTCCACCTCCTCAGAGACCTGGACCAGCTCCCCTCTTCTCCTGACGCTCTCACCCTCTCCCTTTCCTCTGGCTTTCTTCCCCTCCGCGTATAACACATTCAATTTTCTCAACCTCAAATCCCCACAGTCCTCTTAATTACCATCTTCTCTCACTTCTTTACTTTTTAACAATGTCTCTCGAAATTATCAATCTTCATGGACTCAAACTCCTCACTCCCTATGTATCGCTCAACCCACCATAATCCACTTCTTGCCTTCAACTGGCCAATGAAATGGTCTTTATCAGACTTACCATTCACTCCCACTGCCGAGTTGTGCAGACACGTGCTCTACTCCCTGCTACCTGAGCTGTCTCACCTGCACAGTGGACCGCTCTTGAAACTCTGCCCTTCGCTCAGTGAGTCTGCTTCTCCTCCCACTTCTTAGTCTGTTTCGTGGGCACCTGCTTCTCATTTGTCCCTTAAAGGAGAGGGGAAGAGTGTGGAGTTCCCCAAGGGGCCACCCTGGGCCCTCTCCTCCTCATATTTTTATACTCACCCCAGCGACCGCTCTCACCCTCCTTCAAGTACCTGCGAGACCCTGCAGCTGAGGTCTCTGGTGAGCGCTGGACTAACTCACCACCTTTCCACTCCAAAGCACTCCTCCCCACACTCCCTGACTGAGCGGCTTCACCATCACCCCTCCATTCGGTCCCCAGTTCAAGCAATTCCACGCTCGGCAAACTCTACCTTTCTCTTACGTGGCCCCCACCTTCCCTGTAGCTCAGGCCCTCAGTCTCAGAAAAACAAAAAACAACAAGAAAGCTGCACTAGTCTGCGGTGTTCTCTTGCCTCTAACAGAAAGACCCCTCTACTCTCTACTGGTCTCACATGCGGTCATCCACCACGCTTCTAGAAGAATCCAGCTAAGACACACAGCGGGTCACAGTACACCTCCGCCTAAAACCATTCAGATGGCTCACCACAGCCAAATCCCATCAAGACACAGCAGCTCCCTGCCTCTCCAGCTTTACCTTCCCCTCCCCATACCACCAGCCCAGACTCTGTTCAGAAAAGCCTTGTCCACAGAACTTCCAGCAATGACGGAGTCGTCCTACCTGTGAGCTGTCCAGTGTGCCGTACACCCACTAGCCATAGATGGCTACTGAACACCTGAAATGTGGCTAACGTGACTAAGGTACAAGATTTTACATTTCACTTAATTCTAGCAAATTCAAGTGGGCCTGGGGGGGTTACAGAGTTCTTTCGTGGGTCATGCTTCCGTGATTTCATGAATGGGGATTCCTCGGCCTACAATACCATTGTTTTACTAATGCACCTTGCTAGGTGTTTCTTCAAAACCCAGCTCAGTGCCCTCCCTTGAGCAGCCTTCCTGAGTTCTTGGTCTGATTTCATGCTCCTCATGCATGTTCCCACAGGCAATAAAGAGACAGACACACACACACACACACACACACACACACACACGGTCCAACAGTATTGGTTTACCTACCTGGTCTCCACACAAGTAAACTAAAAGCTCCTTAATGTAAGGGACCTGGTCATTTCATTCATTAGTATCAACCAGAACCTTACACAAAGTAGGTGCTTAATAAATGTTATGAAAGCAAGACATATTCAAAGAATGCTATCTAAATAGCATTTAACCTATAGCCAATATCATAACTAAAAGACTGATTCAGATTTTTTTCTTCCCTTTCAAAGATTTCTCTGGAATCGAGTAGCAGCTGGATATTTGTGTGAGAATATAAAAAAGAATGTTGTATATGCATGCCTGTGTGTATCAGGTGTGTATCAACCCTCCCTATGACAGTCTACTCCAGCCGTAGGAAGCAAGGGGATGCAGGCATAAAATCATCTTATTTTTGGCAGGTTACATTAAAAGCAAGACCTATTAAACCACCCCATTTCTCACTATCTGGAAATTACACAAACATTCTGGATTTCCTTTTATTCCCCAGTTTTTCTTTTTCCCTTATTTTCACTTCAAGCATTTTTTTTTTTTTAAATCAGCTCCACACCCAGCGTGGAGCCCAATGCGGAGCTTGAACTCACGACCCTGAGACCAAGACCTGAGTTGAGATCAAGAGTTAGAAGCTTAACGGACTGAGCCACCCAGGCGTCCCAGCATTAGCTTTTAATAAAAGCCTTCTAAAAATGGTTTTCCCACCAAAGTGTTTAGCATCTAAATATGCCTCCTCTCTCCCTCTGTCATGTACTCACCCGTGTTAGCTCTCCATCTCTTCGCTAGCAGCCTGAGCCTAGCTCTGTATGCTCTCCCTTTCAATGCCACCCCACCCAACAGAAAACCCCAACTCGCTCTCTCCAGTCACAGCCATTTCCAATTCTATGTCCCCGCTACTGGACCCTGTCTTTCTCATTCCTTGATCATTCCACAAACAGGCTCCCTTCTTCTTGCTCTCTCCCACTTCTCTCTCATAATTACATTCTCCCCTGGGGTTCCTTTCTCAGGCATGAACTTTGCATTTCATATCATGTCTCACAGTGTATCAAACACAGACTTCATGATAATAGCTACAGTTGATCAAGCACAGGTTCATGGAGCCTGCCTTACAGATGAGTGAGCAAGCAGCCGGGCCGGCAGTGAAGCCAGCTGAGCCTGGCTCTAACAAAGCCACTGTCTTTCCATGTCCACCCGCTTCCTCTGCATTTCTCCCCAGCCACTCCAAACCCAGTGTTTTCTTATACCCCAGACTGAAGCAGGAAGTCCACAACACTTTTTTTCCCCCTCTTAGTTCTTTTTTAATTCATGGGAATATAATGTCTTATCAGCCCCTCTGCTTCTTCTAACTTGCTATAAGTCTGCAGGGTTAGGCAAAAAGGGTTTTTGCCAGTTTTCGGACTCGTCTGTTCATGATCGGCTGCCTCGGCATCTGCTTCGGCTATGGGCTGCTAGGCTTTCCCTGAAAATATTAACAACAGCAGTTGCCACTTACTGAGTATTGTGTACCAGACGTTGTGGTAAAGTGCTTCTGCTCATTTATCCTTAAAAACCGCTATGGAATACGTCCATTACACTGGCTTGCCACATGAGGAACAGGCTCAAAGACATCAGTCATCTGTCCTGGTTAATGTGGCAGGTAAGGGACGCAGACGCTCCCAAGCCCCACGCTCTTACAGCTCGGAGGTGAACCCGCTACTCCTACAATCTCCTCCTTTTGTGACTGCCCCGCCCTCCGCCAGCAGAATTCAAGACATTCACGTCTGCCAGGCTAATCTGGAAAATATTCACAATAGCTGACACAAGAGCCCTTGGACCTTCAGCTGATGGAAAAGCCTCAAGGTCACAACCCACACTGCAAGGAGATCTAGGGGAAGGGTCAGAAAAGGGCAGAGTGGAGCAGAAATTCTCAGGATCTAGAAGAAGCGCTCAGGTTGGAGGGAAGAAAGCCATGGAGAAAGTGGCCTGGGAAGCCCAGGGGAGGGAAGAGGCTGGTGTGGAGCAACCCTTGAAGGGCTGGTAACCATCATTACGGGAACTGAAGTCAGAGGAATGTGCTCAGAGGTCACTCACCACCACTGGAAATTCTATGTACAGTAAATATCCAAACTGATGTGATGACAGTCAGAGAAAAGAAATATCAATTATCTATGTCCTTGTAATGGGTACTCTTTGCAGCGATCATCCTTTGCAATCCCCAGGGCGTGAAAAGGTGAGAGTACTGCACTCCCTCTTTAGAAGAAGATGGCTCGGAGGGGTGACCTTTCTTGCTCAAGTACACAGCTCAACAAGGACAGAGGTCCAAATCTAGGTCCATCTGACTCAACAGTAATGCCCTCTGCCCACACCTCGGCAGCACTAGTAAACACTACACATCAAAAGGATAGCCACGGTGTATCTGCAGGCTCCCTTATGAACACAGGCAACAGCACTAACGCTGAAATTATTTTTAATAAAACCCAAACTTACTGGTGGGGAGGCAAAGCGACAAGATGGAGAGCTGCCACAGGGGCCTCCAGACACAGAGCCGGCATACACAGGCACTGGAACTGGACAGGCTGGGGGGAGAAACACAGGTGAAGAGAGACACCGCGCTGCAGAGCAATCACACGGCTCGTCTAATAGAAAACCTGTCGAAACCATGACCTCTTTGTGTTGACCAAGAATCCATTCACCTACTTATTACAGGTCCCACGGGTAAAACTAAAACTGCAGCAATTACTACAACTACTTCAACTGGAATTTGGGAAAAAACAACTGTAATTCAATACATAAAGCTACAGGTATTGAAGAAAAGCTTAATGAACTCTTGAAATAATTAATTAATTTAATTAATTTTGTGACACAAAATACTAATTTTTCCTTAAGTCTGCCTTCACTCTTCAAGTAAAAACGCAAAAGAAATGGGTACTCACATTTTTTCACTGGAACTTGCTCAAGAAAAGGATGGTTAAAAAATGCTTCTGTAATGAAAAAGGAGAATGCAACCCTTAAACTGAGGTTGACCAGCAGACGGGTTAATCTTGTCAATGTATTTAACACAGTGTTTTTGAGATCATAATTATTATTAACTTCTTTATGTAGCCTCCATCACTTTCCATTTTAAAAGCCTATGGTTTTTATAACTCACTCATAAAAATGATCAGATTATAAGGAATTCTTAATGAAAAATTTAAAATAATAATTGTGAATTTTGCAAACACGCGTTACTAACGCGGCCTGCCCTGAGCAACCGAAGCAGATGTGTCCTGGGACCTGCATTGCCCTCACACAGACAACCCTGGGGAGGGCTGTGAGCAGGCCCCCGCGAAGTGCGCACGGAAAGGATGGCTGTCCTAAGAGGCAATCCAGGCAGTTGATTTATATAATAAATCCCATCCTTCTATCCCAGAAAAGATATTCCTGCAGCTGGTTTCACATTTTTCAAAAAAAATCTGTTAAGTCTGATTCAATTTCTTTGGCTGTCCACCAAGGATAAATCCCACACAATAAGCCTGCTAATTAAATAAAGATAAATAAGTCAGCGAGGACATGGCTGTTCATTATTTTACTTTCTTTACCATCCTGTGTGTTTAAAGTATTTCATTATTTCTTTAAAAACCCACAAAGATAACCTCATCTGTCATGAAGTCCCAGACCCGATGCTAGTAAATCTCACAGGGCGGGCAAGGAGGGCAGCGCCAACACCAGCATGGGGGTTTAAATGAGGTGATAGGAGATCAGGAAAAGCTTAACTCAGGGTCAGTCTAACGTATCTTCTACTCTGAAGGGTCCTGTAAGTCTCACTGAAATAAATCACCAAAAGCCACTCAGGGTAAATATTAGTTAAAAGACTTGCTAAGGAATAGAAATGTGGAGGGTTTTGAAGAAACACATGAGTTTTCTACCTGAGATCATTTTTAGAGCAAAAATTAATATACATATACATAAATTCTAGTTTGACATATAAGATTTTTTATGCTGATTTTTACAATGGACATAATAGGGATGAAGTGGAGAAAATATAAGAAGAACTGAATGCAAATGCTCTGAAACTGCATTCCAAATCAACTGCTACAGTATGGACAATACACAAATGCTTGACGTACAATCGATCATTTTAAAACTATTCTCGACTAATACGTTGTTTCAGTACTGACCCCTATTTCTCATGGTTACAGAGCAACTCTCAATTTAATTTCTCCCTCTGAAAGATAAAAATATTTACCACGTACATGAGCTGAAATTTAGTTCCAAGTTTACAAAACTTTAAGAAAATACATATTCAGACTCTTTCACCTTGTCCCCTAGATGGAAACTTCTAGAGCTATTGTCTGCTGAGGACATTTGCTAGGACAACAAACTGAGTGCTTCACATACCGGTTTATTTAATCCTCACAAACTTAACGCAGGGCGATATCTTCCTTTTATGGACAAGGATAAAGCACATAAAGGCCATGTATCTTCTCCAATGTCAAAGCTAGCAAGCTGAGGGACTAGAATTCAGACTCTGGTCTGTCTTATCCAGGAGCCTATGTGGACTTCCGTAACACACACGAACAGACCAAAACTCTGGACTAAGTTTTTGCAAATCTCTACTACTGCAACTAATTACTACAGGAAAATCACTTTTTTTTCCCCTAAAAATGTCAAGATCAAGGTTAATTTAAGAAGCATTTTCACTGAACATGTCTTATGGCTTTTCTGGTCTGACATGCAAATTTAAGTCGTGCTGTTTCTACCTACGATTGGTAAGAATAAGATCGAAAAGAACACTCTTTTACATGAGACTGGTAAGAACAAGTTAACAAACCGTCCCCCAAAGAGGAGCTGAGACCCAAACAATTTCAGGGAAAAATGTTCTTTCAAAACCTTCTAGAACTGGATAATCCCTACAGTATTAAGCATCCCAAATTCTTTCATTACATGACAAGTCGTAAAACACTATTTGAAAATAGACTGTCTTAAGTTAAAATACTTAGACATTTTTAGCTTTAAATGATTATATTATAAAAAGAAGAAAGGCTCAAAATCAGTGATATGGCTTTCACCTTTAGAATGTGAAAATCTCAGGTCACGGCCTCCGTGGACACCCAGAGCGTGCTCTCCTAAAGCCCTGAAGCTGCTGTGAAAACCAAAATGCCATGGAGCTGCCCCTCCCTGTCTCCCAAAATCCCATCTTGGAGGCCAGGGACTTTTCCACCTGGATTCTGGAGCGTTTCTCCTCCTTTCTTTCCTCCCAGATCTTCTCCCAAATACATCCCAGCCTAGACCTCTCCTCGGAACCCCAGCTGCATTTCGGGCATCTGCACTTCCACGTTGAATGTGTGTCTTCAATTTAACAGGTCCAAGCTGAACTCCAGCCACACAGCCTCACGGGCGTCTGCAACCAACAACTGTATTTCCTCACACGCCCCGGGCCAGACACCCTGGAGGCATTTTTGAGTCTTCTCTCTCTCACATCCTACATCCAATTCATCTGTAAATACTGCTGCCTCTACCTCCAAAAAGATCCAGAATTCAAGGGACTCCCCACCACTTACGTGGCTATTATTCCAGCCTAAGCCCCCTTATCTCTCAATGGGGTAACTGCTATAGTCCCCATATTGATCCCCCAGCTACCTCAACCGCCCCCTCTCCACAGTCTGTTGGCAACAAGCAACCAGAATGATCCTTTCTAAAACATCGGTCAGATGCTATTATTCCTCTGCTCACATTCTCCCCATCACACTTTGAGCAAAAGCCCACGTCTCTAACTGGCCTTCTAACTGTTCCTCCAGCTTACATGGCACACTCCCAGCTCTGGGCATTTGTACTGGCTGTTCCCTCGGCCTGGAAAGCTCTTCCCACAGACGTGCACACCGCCCACTGTCTCACTATCCCTGTCCATCAATCAAGTCCTCCTTCAAAGGACACTTCCTCAGAAAGGGCTTCACGGAACTTAAGCTTTCGATCCCTCCCCCCACCTGCATTCCCCTTCCCTCTTCTTTCCCGAAGCACTCATCACCTTCTACATGGTGCATAATTATAGTTTATCCTTTGTTTGCCTCTCCCAGACGAGAATATGCGCTACATGAGGCCAGGGATTTTCTTTATTATTTATTACTCTATCCCCCCGAATCTGAACATAGCGAGCACTCGATATTTACCAAATAAGGGAAGAAAAATATTACTTACCAAAGTCCATTCTGTCTTTCTGGTTTCTCTGAAGCAAACCCAAAAGGAGATTAGCCAAATAAGGTGATGTTTCTCTGGGAATACTGGGGGAAAGGAAGAAAAAGACTCTAAGTGGCGAGTTTACGCATATTAGTTCCATGACTTTTGCCTACGTTCTGGTAAATGAAAATGCATATGCAGCTTCTCAAACATATTTTATACCAAGATCATAGTAAAGCCACATTCCTTATAGGAGGAAAACAAAAATAAAAAACAAAAAAGGGCATCCATTCGCGAAGATTCCTGCACTGTGCTTATTAATATTATCTGTTTGAATATCTGCCGGCACAACGCACTTCACAAGCACAATCTTGAGTTCTAGCACAACTTCAACTTGGCAATAATATTTCCTAGAGTTCTCTATTAGAAGAAAAGCCACCTCCAATTCTGTCTGGAAATGGGCACAGCTCAAATACCAGTGAGAAATAACACAGCTTCCTAAAATCCGGTAAGAAAAAGACAAACCGATAGGAAAATGAGTAATAGGAACATGCAATTCACAGAATAAAAACTACAAAAGGACACTAAACAAATGAAAGAAGGCCAACTTTACTAGTAAAGAGAATAATGCAAATTAAAGAGCTAACGGTCCTCCTCTGTTTGTGAGGCACCTGGTGTGATAACACCCCGTGTTGGTAAAAACGTGGGGAAACAAGCAATTTGTTGTTCTGCTGCATTAGCTAATTTGGAGAGCATCCCTTTTGGTCTAACAATTCCATTTCTAGGAGTCCATCCTAAAGCAATACACAGATGTGTACACACACACACGCTTCACTAAACACTGTCTGGAGTAACCAAAAAATGAAAACAAGGATCTGATTAAACAAACTATGATGCATCCAGCCATGGAACTCTATGAGCCACTTAAAAGAATGAGGTAGTTCTCTATATCCTGTCACTGAACGATGTCTATGAGACACTGTACAGTAAAAAAAGTTGCAGAACAATTTGCCAAGTATGATGTAATTTGTACTGAAATACGTGTGCATAAACATATAGAAGATATATGTGTATAAATACCTACATAAGGTACAGAGCCGGCTCGTGCCATCCTAGAGAGCAGGGAAGGCCAAGGGAGGATCTGACCTCCTAGTTCACTCACATCTGTTCTGTTTGCATCCCCACCCCAAGAACATGTAAACCTTCTGTAGTTTTTTTTTTTTTTCCTTTTAAATATACTTTACATTTTAAAAAAGAAAAAACATGGCACAGTACTACCCAGGCACCTAGGATGCACCAGTAATTTTCTGATTTCTTGTTATAATGAATGTTCTTACATTACTGTCAACTGAAAAAAGATTCAGGAATGGAAACCGGTAACACAGAGCTCAAATAATGGTGCATTCACAGACAGTAAAACCCAGTGTAACCAGACACCTACCTAGGCATTAAGCTCCTGTTTTTTTCATAAAACATCCTTAGGTCTTGAGGACTATTGGCCTGTTTCAAAAAAGAAAAAAGAAGGCTTTATTCCCTAGACAATGGGGGCAAAAAGTTCAAATCATGTGATCCAGGCTGATATTCTTGTTATACAGCAGACGTTCTGAACGTGAAAGTCCTGGGTTGTGGAAAGAGCCACAGACTGGCACCAGGAACTTAAAAACCTCTAGAACTGTGTGCGAATCCTGCATATCTGGGCTTAAGGTATCTTTGCTGAGGTCAGCCTCCCAGAGGAGCCCAAAACTTAGGAAGAGTTAAGAACCACTACTCTGGAAGTCACCCAGGCCACCCAACACGTACATTTTTATTGTGTAAAGTCAGGGTGTATTTTCCCTTAGGACTGCCAAGGGCACAAGGAAGAGAATGAAGCACACTGCTACCTTTCAGTCCCTCCCCGCCAACAGGGGGCGCCCTCACAGTAAACTGCTGGATGAGCGAAGCCTCTGTAACCAACGGGACTGGGAAATTAAGTGTCTAAACCGGCTGGGGCACTGATTTTATATCCTTTCTTACACAGAAAAGTTTACCTTGTTCCCGTTTCCAGGTTCAAAAAATCCCGTTGTAACTGGGCACTATGACCTCAGGAGAAATCATCATGATTAGTTCTAGAGGGTCTCTTTCTGACAGGGTGTGAAGGGAATGGAGAAGAGGGAAGAATAACCCAAAATAATGTCCATAAAAACTAAACCATCAACTCCATCTCACCCAGCAGCGACTGGCATAGGAAGCTGGAGACGGTTTCCAGTTATATTCCCAGACCAGGCCTAGCCCGCACGTGGAGTGCACTGAACCTCACTGTTCACACCACTTCCCACCAGGGTGTTAGTCCTGACCGCTGGCTAGTTTTCACTAGCCTGGAAAACATATAACAGGCTCTACGCCTGGGCCGACTACAAAGGGAAGGCAGATAAAAAAAGGAAAAGCAAAAGATGTTCTGGCCCACTATAGCGGTTTCTGCCTGTAATAAAATCAAAACAAGTCACAAGGGAACCAAAAACACTGCTTGCAAAGTATTCCCCACTTTCTAAGTCAAAGGCAACTTCGAAACGAGAAGATCCCAAAACTGAGCACAGAAGTAAAGAGTCAGGCTACCTGAAAAGGTGGTTTTCCAACTAGGCATTGATATATCACTGTTCCTATGCTCCACAGGTCTGCCTTAGCATCGTAATGTTGTGACATAATAACTTCAGGAGCCTGGGGATAAAAACATTCCAGACACATGCTTGATGTTATTTACACAACTAATATTGACGAGTTAACTGGTAAAGGTTAAGCTCCTAACAAAACTACTAAAATGAGATCACACTGTGACATTTCCCTAATCAGATGATTCTGCTGTGAGCTTAAACCATATTCGTGCACTGGGATTTACTGGTAAATCTCCAAAACCTCGTTGCAAGAAAAGAAGCAATTGACAGAAACAAACATTTCTATATATTACTATGGACAGCAATACAGTAAAGAGTATGAATGTTATAATAAAACCACACAGCAGCTACAGGACAGAGGTTACTTCTGGGTAGAGGAGTGGGAAATGGGAAGAGGGAAAGGTTTAAAGGACTTGGGCTGTTGCTGAAATCGTTTCTTTCTAGAAAAAAAAATATCAAGGCACACATGGCAAAATGTTACCTTTGTTAAATATGGACAATAGGTACACAAGTGTTTGCTGTATTACTCCCTGTTTTTCCTGTCATTTGAAAGCTTTTAAAATAATATACAAATGATGATGAAAACACAATAAGGAACTGCCTTAAAAGCAAAGGCGTTTGTTTTCTCTGCTGCTTTGTTACAGCTCTTTTCCCACCTCTCACTACATGTTGCTTTTTAAAAATACCAATAACCTGGACAAGCATTAAACAGAAATGTCAAATACTCTCAAAGCCAGTGAAACTTTATTTTCTAGGCGTACCATTTTTAGTTGTCATCCCTAGTAAGCTTCTGATTTAGATCAGAAAAATGGGCTTATTGAACATAAGCCCACTTTAAACTTAGACCTGAGACAGGTACGTGGATTTACTTTGCAGAATTCTGAAGCTCCAGAATTAAGCTATTTCCAGGCTCGATGCTTCACACTGGTTCGGAAGTTCCACAGCCTTTCCTTTTCAGACATGACAACATCCATTCAGAATGGTGAAGGAGAGAACTAAGATTTTTCAGCTTTACCTCTAACACTAATTGAAAAACCTTCTAGGATCCAGGGATCTTGTCAAGAGAAGTAACACACAAAAGCTGACCATGCTCATCCTAGAGATGAAGAGACGCCCAAGAGGGTTTTTTTGCTGTTTTCCCTAATATTACACATCAAGTATAGCATGCCTATGCTTCATCGATTTGTGTTTCAATTTAATCTAATAGGGAATTTCTACCACTAATAACTAATTTTTTAAAAAACTTAAACTAAAAGGACTCCACGCTGGGTGTGGAGCCTACGTAAAAAAATTTTTTTAGCTAATGGGTAAAAGTGACTTTTACAGTCCACTACTTTAAAGCAAAAGATGACTTACAGCATTATCAGTAATATAATCAGTATTATAATACAACAATTTAGGCTATCCATAAAATCACACCTTAATTGGAAACCAGCATCACACTTAAATTCCAGTGCCAATGGCACCGTACTATACACAGGCAAGGACAAAAAATACTCACTCACCATGTACATCGGGGACCCACACAGTGTGGCAGCCATCATGTTACTATGTAGGTAACGAGCAAACCCAAAATCCGCTATTTCACAAAAAAGGAGAAAAACAAAGGATACCTTTACTCACACTCCACATAGATCATACCTTCAAGACACAAGAGGGCACAAAGGAACTGTGAGGAATTTGCAGCTTATTGAGGAAGTCTGTCTGCCAAAGAAAAAAGTTTCTACCTCAATTTCGACAAGCTAAGAACTGGTAGTGATCACCAACCGTACAAGTCACTGCTCTTGCCAGTTATATCATCGAGGAGCGAGCGCCAAGCTTTGCGAGAGAAAACGTTAATTGCAATAAACGATTCATTAATACAGCTCTTACTAACGGTGCCAGGTATAGAATTTGAACTTTTTCTTTCCTTCTCCAGATCCAGATGTAACGTACATAAAATGAGAAACTTATTTTTTTTTTAAAGATTTCATTTATTTATTTGAGAGAGAGAGAGAACGAGCTGGGAGAGGGGCTGAGGGAGAGGAAGAAGCAGACTCCCCACTGCGCAGGAAGCCTGATGCGGGGCTCCATCCCAGGACCTGGGGATCATGACCTGAGCCAAAGGCAGACGCCCAACCGACTGAGCCACCCAGGCACCTCCAGAAATTTCTTTAAATACTGGTAAAAAAAAATTTTTTTTTCTAACAATGAAAAGAAAAGCTTAAAAAAATACCTAGCATTACACACTGCTTCAAAAACTTGTGAAAAAGAAAGGCTGATCTAAATGGTCTCTTAGATCCCTTGTGTTAAAATCCCATAAGCTGTAAAGAGCCCGGGTTATTCAACTGCAGTTACGACGATAATACATCAGATTCCCTTTGACGAGAAGCAGGATAGGGTTTGCGGCTGGGAGTCGTGTTTGGAGTTCCTAACGTGGGCCCCTCGGTCCTGAGATTTAGGATAGGCTGCCAGTAATGTAAAGAGTTCCGACATCCAAAAGCACCTCGCTGAACTCAATAAAAATTTCAGAAGTGCATCAACAAAACCCATCATTCTAACAAAGTTGAACTAAAATTTTCTAAAACTACGGAGTCTCAAGACTGTTCTTTGTATAAAACACTACGTAGGCTGTTTACCTATTTTGATGCGAATACCACTGACGTTGGATTTTCTGCGATTCGCGTATGACAGCAAGATGTTCTGTGGTTTGAGATCCCTGTGGATTATTCCTTTGCTGTGCAGAATCCGCATGGCAGCTGCGATCTGATGCAGAAACACTCTAATAGTATCTTCGCTGAGAGTTCCTTTAGCTGGTAGAAAAGGAATCGCATAAATATTTAAGCACACAAAATCAAATACCATCTGCATCTCCCATCAACAGAATTGAGTTAACATAGAGGGAATGAGGGAGTAGGAGTCCCCTTTTTTTTTTCCTCCGTTTTACTCTAATAATTTAAGTCTATGAAAAGATACCAGACACCTCAAACGTTCCACTCGATCTGTTGTAAAGAGAACTGATTTACATTTGCATCTCCTGTTTTCGCTGGTGTTTTTCCTTTCCCGTTTTTAACTGAAGGTGCCCACGTGACTCTGAGCACAACAGGTACTCAGCAAATGTGAGGCCGACCTCGACAAGCCAAAATATAAGTTCCCCTTATTAGCCAAATATCTGGGATAAATGTCCATATTTCATTCCGGCCATTACAGGAGCACAAATTAAAAGCACGTGGGGTCCCTGAATGGAGACTTGGACCTTTCACCACCACTTGTAACTGTGAGGGGTCCGTGCTCCCACACGGCTGTCCCCTCCTCTTCCCTGCTGCAACACTCCTGCCCCAGCGAAGGGTCGCTCATCACTAGACACCTTTAAGAAGGAACACTTGAACTTGTTTTCCCTACTATAAGGAGACGGTATGAACATCACTGGAGAGCAGTCATGACTCAGAGGCGACTACAGCGTGTCTATGTGTATGCTGGGGCATACTGGAATGGCCAACAGCTTGATCTGGAGTCAGGCTGCCTTTCCTCGAGTCCCGGCTCCTCCACCCCCTCACTGAGTGACCCGGGAAGATGAACCCTCCGTGCCTGCTTCCTCGTCTAGGAAAAGCTGGAAACAGACTAACCATGTGGGATTGTGGTGACAATCAAACAAGACAGCACCTTTAATAATAAAGACTTTAGAAAAAGCCTGGCACAGAATAGCTATTCGAATACAGTCAGTGCACGAAGAGAAACTTTTTATTACAATGGATCTAAAAGCCACAAGTGTGATTCCTTGAATCTACATTAGGGATTGAATATCCATGACCCTATCTACTAAATCTTTTGTGAATCTACTTCTGCTCATACAACTCTAGAGTGTGTTCTAGATAACCTTTCCATATGCCATTCAGAAGGTAAAAATATTATTACACTGTGTTCTAGATAACCTTTCCGTATGCCATTCAGAAGGTAAAAATATTACACTGGGAACAAATATTAGTTTTAAAATCATTTTAGACACGTTATGATGACTTTTTACATCTTCAACATCTTCAAGTAAGATAAATCCCCCTGGTTTAGAAATACTTTTTTCTGTTTTACTTTTTTTGTATTCTTTGGGGCTCTTTTCTTGATGCTCACTGAAAACAAAAAGAAATCCAAATACACTAAAACATGTAAAAAGTGATATCTTCCATATGCCATCCCTTAGAAATAAACACTGCTAAAAATATGGAGCGTATTCCTCCAGATCTTAGTGGGTGGTTCAAACCGATGATTAGGTCTTTATTTCTGTAACGTTTTTCTTAGGTTACTTTGCAAAAATTAGAATGGACAGTTTTCCATTTCATTCATTTATGTTTTCATTCTAGGGGTACTTTTAAATGACTGCAGCTCCTTAGAACTTGAATTTTTGCCCCATGACATACAATTTATTTGCTTCAGAGTCCAAATTCTAACACTGTTCTTGTGGGGGGAAATGAATGATCTAGTTTAGGCTGCTTCTGAGCACAAAGTGTAGTAAATATTCACGTCGTTCTATGAACATGGAATGCATACTTCTCATCACAACCCCATAAACTGAATTTCCCATGTTAAAAACTTAGTATTTTAAAGGCATGGCCAACATCAAAACTCTTCCAAAAAATTGAGTCTTTGAGCAAGTTAGCCCGGAGGGAGTAGACTCTGCCACAGCTGCCACACTCAATGAATTCTGCCAGAATCCATGTTAAAGTACGACTTGCTAATGAATTTGTTTTAAACTTTCAATCAGTAGAATTTGTTTTCTATCTTTTGAAAAGGTCAACAGCATTGTACTTACCAAAGCAAATAAAAGGACTACGTGATCGTGTTGTGATATAATGGCATTATTTCGTATACACCAGCGCTCTCCGATAACTATAATGTGGCCCACATATGTAACTTTAAATTTTCTTTTTTTTTTTTTTTTTTTTTTTTTTTTTTTTTTTTTTTTAAGATTTTATTTATTTATTTGACAGAGACAGAGACAGCCAGCGAGAGAGGGAACACGAGCAGGGGGAGTGGGAGAGGAAGAAGCAGGCCCACAGCAGAGGAGCCCGATGTGGGGCTCGATCCCACAACGCCGGGATCACGCCCTGAGCCGAAGGCAGACGCCTAACCGCTGTGCCACCCAGGCGCCCCAACTTTAAATTTTCTAGTAGCCAAGTTTTAAAAACTAAAAAGAAACAGGTCTAAATAATATACATTTAATCTAATACATCCAAAATGATTTCAACTTGTAATCAACATAAAATCCTTAAGGAAATATAATCGTTTTCTTCCTTGAAGTGTTCAAAATAAAAAATATTCACATTTACAGCCCATCTTTGGATTAGCCCGCATTTCAAGAGCTCTGTAGCCCCGTGAGGTTGGTGTCTACCTTCTTGGAACGTTAAACTCTCGAAAATTCCTTGAGGTCCAGATTTCTCTCACAGGTCTTTACAAGTGTTTTCAAACTACAAGGGATTCCTTTAAGGACCGTGGCAGAGAGGGACCAGGGAGAGGTTCAAGAGCTTGACCAAAACCACAGCAATTAAGTGATGTGAAGAGGGGCACTGTGGTAAACGAGCTTGTCCGTCTGACTCCAACATTTACGCTCATGAAGTCCTCACTCTTGGGTCCCCTGTTCTAACATGCTGCTCTGGAATAGCAACTACAGAGTTAACCTAACAGACAAAACCGCTGCCGAAGGGGACGTACCCCCGCCACAACAGAAACAGTGCCTGCTTCAGCGAGTGGGACTTCTGTTACTGAGGGAAACTGATATTCTAATGAGGGCACTGAACTCATAGGGCACGCTCAGTCTGACCCCAGGGAAAAGGTGCTTTGGCCCGGATCACTGAGAACATCAAGAACTGAGAAGGCAGAAGTAGGGTGTTTTGTAGCTTGAACTTCTTTTCAGCAGTGGTCAATGAAAGTGCCTATACTACCAAATGACATTTTGAAAATTTTTTTTTTCCAAATTAGGATTAAAAGAAAAAAAAAAAAGAATCTTGGTTGGGAAAAACACAAAACTACACATGCAATAAATTCCCAAATTCCAGGTAAAGGTTGTCTCTAAGTGGGAGGACAGGAGTGGGACTACGTTAGGGCTTACAGGGAGCTTCGACTACAACTTTTTCTTAAATTGGGGGGGTGGGGAGTAATAACCAGTTTCTTTCCTTCCTTCCTTCTTTCCATCCCTCCCTCACTCCCTCCTCTCCTTCAGCAACAATCAGCTAGCCAAACACCAAGCTTTTCAGTCCTGTCTCTGTCCACTGCCTCCCTGAAGGCATGCTGGCTTCGGGAGGGGTCCTGCGGCTCTCCCTTGGCTACTGTGGGCAGGGCAGGCGCCCCGGGAAGCAGAAGCCACAGAGGACCGGTCCACTCGGGGCAGGAACACACGGGACCAGGCGGGTCTCGGCTCCCCTCCGGCCTGAATCTCCCCGGTCAGGATGAACTGGGCTCGCACTCTGCTCCTTCTCTGCGGTGACAGTCACCGTGCCTGGCTGGCCAGCCGATGACCACGGACCGTGGGCGCTCCGCTGGCGGGCGTCCGTGTGGTGTCCGTGGTGTCGCTGTCCTGGGGTCGCCGCTGTCCCCTGTGCGCCCAGGCCAGCATCACGGATGGGAAGGAGCTCCGCGCCCAGGGGCCACTTCACCCACTACAACAAGCAGGCGACAGCCGAGGGCAACACTCCCAGTGTTCTTCCTAGTAATCTCTACGCAGCTTTTGAAAGTCAGCAACGTTTCATATTTTAAAGATTTTTAAAAGCTCACTTCCAATTGCACTCCCTAATTACTAGCTGAAATTAACATTCTTAATATGTTCTGGTAAACTGTCCACACCCTTTGTAAGTGTATCTATTGATGTCTTGGGGCCACCATCAACCGCCATGATCTATTTAGAGGTTGAGATACTTTTCTTGGCATATTTCCCTTGCATTTTAAGGGATGAACAAGGAGATGCTGACCTCATCTAACACCATTTTAAAAAATACTTGTGTGAGACAAAATTTGATCTGAATGCCTCATATCCATCCTATGTATTTCAAGCACCATCCAGTACTAAAATCTCACCTCTGCCATGAAATAATTTCAACGTTACTTTTAATTAATCCTCTGTAACTTTTTAATTTACTAGATTCACATTAATAAACACATTCTTAGATATATTTTTGCATTGTGATTTTTTTTATTTTGAAAGAAATGAAAGGGACTGAAGTTTCACTGCTGGTAACCCAGGAGAGTCTTTTGAAGAAGAGAACCATTTGGTTTTTTTTTTTCTCTCTTGGGGAGAGGACCCATCTCTCAAACACTGGCAGCAAGAGGGACACATGAAGGAAGCACTTACACACAAGTTTAGGAATAAAACCACAACAAACAACAGTTGGTCAGCAAAGTGATCACACTTAAACAAACACAAGAATTTATTGAATGTTTCTATACAAATGCAGAAAACAGGGTCAGCATTATTTCAGAAGTAACTCTCAGGATTAAACAGACTACGGAGCTATCTTTATTGAACACTGACAGACAAACAAAAATTACCTTGCAAATAATCTGCCAGGTCTCCACCATTGCAGTACTGATACATAAAAGAAAAAATAATTAAAATAAGGAAACTGGCTCAAGATTAATTCAATTCATGATCAGTTAATTTTAATAAAAATATTTTCTATATAATGTAAATCTAATCTGAAAAATTTAAGAATTATAGTGTCAAAAAATTTAAATTAGATATTCCCTATAATCTAAACCACTCGATGGACTTTATTAATTCAAAATTTCAAATAACAATCTGCTCACCACTTTAAAGTATGTATTAATCAAAAGGAACCTGAAGTAAATTAAACAGCACATATACACCTACCTCCATCACCAGAAAGACAGAGTTGGGTAATTCCTGAAAAGTAACATTAAACACAATTTAGAGAAAGAATGAAACTCACATTCAAAAAATAATGACAGTTAATAAAAATACTACACTTGCTCATTACTAAACAAGTAAAATAAAATCACAAAATCTATTAGTAAGTGAATTTAAAATCCCCAACACAATAATTTAAGCATCCCAACTTCAAAACCAAGCCAAGTTTTGATGACACTAATATAGTCATTACACTCAATTCTGTTTACGGAAAAAACTAAAGAAAGATTCATTGTTTGGTCATAGCTATGGTAAATTTGTAGGGGGAGAAGGATTCTCTGGCCCCCAGAGAAGCACTTCCACTTTGAAAAGTTTATGATTTGAGCAATGGCTCGGTAACCCTAGCTAACAACGCTAAATGCACAATCTGATTTCTGGAATACACGACCCAGGATGGTTAGTTTTTTGTTTTTCTGATTCTTAACGTTTATTTGGAGGCAATCACATTATCTGGGAATTATTGGCAAAGGAAAGACATTTATTTCCTCACATGTCTTGGTAACAGACTGATTTTTAAGGAACCGATTTCAGAAATTTTACTAAGTCTCTCAAAGTCATACAGCTCCAGATCTGTTGCTTGGGTAATTCAAAGACTGGCTTCATGATTCTTCAAAAACAATTTTTACAATGTTAATTAAATTTTAAATTGTGCTTTCTATAGCCTAACTGGAGACAGTGTTCAAATGGGATTTAAGATACAGCCCTTCCCAAAAGCACCTGGCTTCACTAATACCCTAAATTCAAGGATGAGGAGTTCTATCAGAGGACAAAAGGGGAGTTAAGGCAGCATCCCTCCGAGTGTGGTTCAAGAATCAGGGCCAATCAGCGAATTATCTGGTACTAGCCCACAGTGAGGTAATTACAGAAACTAAACGTAAGACATTTTAAAAGGCTTAAAGTAATTTAACAAAATAATTTTATGTCAGCTAAACCTAATAATAAGAACTTTGGACATCTGTTTGCAGGTCCTTTTTTTAAGTTCATTTTTACAACAATTTGTTTTTATTGGGTTTTATAAACTATCAGTTCCCACAGATTAGAAACGAAAACTGGCGTCTCAGCACTTCTAGTCTAGAGCACTTCTGTGCAACGAGGAGCAATACAAGGGGCTGCCACAAAGCGGTTCCACGGTGTTCGCCAAGGGTCTGGACGCCACGAGTCAAGACCCAAATTATGTTCTGCAAGAAACTCAGTGACTTGGGATGATTTACTTCACTTAATTCTCCAGAGGATGAGAAAAAATTAAAACACACTGTGCCCAATTCTTTGAGCCCCCCGCCTCCCCGCCCGCACATGAAGGCATTTGGAAGTTCAGAAGAATGGCAGTGCCTTGTGCTCTGTGTTGGGGAACCAGAAACCACAGTGCTGCCCAAGCAGGATCACACACGGCGTGGAGAGCCAAGCCGAAAGCCTAAAACAGACAGCTGGTTTCCCTAAACAGCAGCACTCCCATGAGCAGGAAGGAAGTGGGGAACTGTCAGCTCCCAGCAGGCTAGAAAAGCAAGTCTGTAAGAAATACTTATTTCCTTTTATCATAAACAAAAACAAAAATCTATTTCTAATTTAGCTAAATCATCTCTGTGGTGAATCAGTCTGTTTAGCCATCTAACCTGATCAAATCCAGACCAAAATGGCCTATTATGCCTAAAAATACTGAGATATCATCAAACCACTGTTTTCTTCTCAAGTACAAAGTACAAAAATATTAACTCAAATCAGTATTGTTTAATCATATAATAGCACCATATCCTAAATACTGAAGAGAAAAGACAACTAGGAATTCCTTAGGGAAGGCTAAACTGTTTACACGAAGACAAGGAAAGAAATATTTTAACATCCTTGATTTCTCACGCAAATCCTCTCTTGCCCACCTTTAAAGCAGTACAAACCTCCAAAAGTTCAGTCATTCTCTCTTGAACACCCCTCCCTCCTTAAAGGCCTCCATTACAAAATAGTGCATCTTTTAAGTGAAGATGTAAGTAATCTGGAGCACGAGTAGCTCCAAGAGCCGGGAAAGAGTCGGCAAAAGAAAAGAGAAAACAACCAATCAAGTCATCTATGGACAAACTGAAACTCCTACGGTACTGGGGCACCAGGGAAGAACTTGAAGAGATACTTGGAGGGTGAAAAAGGCCGAGGAATGAGGCCAAGAGGCCTGTGAGCTAGACCACGGAGGGTTTCCCAAAGTTGAACACACACCTGATCTCCTTTTCTAAAGTCAGAAAATCCTCATCCTCAACTCCTCTCCAGCAACTTCCACCCACAAAATTAAACACAATGAATTTCAATTTATCATTTCCCTACTCAAATTCCTTAATAAGACAGAAAAGCCCCAAGAAGGAAAAAAAAGGTATTATTATGAAGAACTCTATGCCAGTATACAAAAATTTAGATGAAATAAACATAACAACAATCTGTTCAAGTAAAAACACAATCTTCAGAATTATTCTCCTTGGGGCTACATGGTACTAGCCAGCCTCATAGCATCGTATGAGTAAGCAGGCTTGGATTATCATCTCCCTTTACCAAGGGGGTGGTGTTTATAAATAAAAAATAAAGTCTTTTGAAGGACGCACAGCAGTGGGTTTTTTCTGGTGAAAGAAATAAAGGGAGCTATCAGAAGAGGGCATCTCTTATTTACTTTATATACTGCTAGACTAGTTAAATTGTTTTTCCGCTGAGGGCCTATTACTTTTGTAATTCGAAAAAACAATACACATAAAGTGAATTTAAGAATCAGAGAGCATGACTAGGTGTTCTTTCCAGCACAATTCAGATGCTCAGAATCCGAAGGGGAGAAACATTAAGTAGCAAAACAGTTCAGAAAGAGAGAAAGACTGAAGAAAAAGTCTGGGCTCATAAAACCCATCCCTCACCATTTCCTGCTACTTTTCCTGATCATTCTCCACCCCTTAGATGACTCCTATGGGTTATCTTGTAAAAGAAGAAAGAAGATCCCTGAAACCTCCTAGGGGATCAGAGATGAAAGGCTCTTCTGTTATGTTAATGAGGTGACCTTTGGAAAAACCCCGGGTCACCTAAGGATAGGGTCTGGATTGCCAGGGGAACCAACAGCTGGATTAGAGGGTTGGAAATTTCAGCCCCACCCCTCCCCACCCCACTTTCCAGAGAGAGGAGAGGGACTAGAGATTGAGTTAAATCACCAATGGCCAATGATTTAATGTACTGAACCCATATATTGCAGCCTCCATAAAACCCCGAAAGGATGGGGCTCAGAGGGATGTGGAGAGAGTGGTTGCCTTTCCTACATACCTCACCCTGTGCATCTCTTCCATCTGGTTGTTTCTAAGTTATATTCTTTCATATCCTCTTATAATAAACCGATAATCTAGCAGGTGAAATGTTTCTCTGAGCGCTGCGAGCCATGCTAGCAATTAATCAAATCCAAGGAGGCAGTTGCTGGTACCTCTGATCTATAGCTGGTTGGTCAGAGACGCAGGTGACAACTGGGACTTGTGACCGGGTGTCTAAAATTGGGGTGGGGGGGGGACAGGGCAGGGGGTGCAGTCTTGTAGGGCAAAGTCCTTAACATGTCGAATCTGATGCTAACTCCAGGTAGACAGTGTTAGAATCGAGTGGATGGCTTGGTGGTGGTGGAAAAAACACGCATTGGAATATAACAGTGATCCGTCAAACCTGAAAGAGGACGCCAACCACCTCCATTCTGACCTCAGCCTGCACGTTCTCATCGATTAAATTCTTTCCAGTTTATCTCAACTCAGGCAAAAGACCTGGAGGGCAAAGCAGCAACAGGGACTGCCCCATGGCCAACAAGACCCCTTGTGATTGACCCCAAGACAATGACTGACCTGACCTTTCCTGCCCACCTGCATGTACCCACCAACCTTTGCCCCACATTTTCCTCGTATGCACCTAGAAGTTATTTTCAGCACTTTGGAGACCATCTTTTGAGAGTTACTCGGCTGTCTTCCCAGTGTCAGCCTGAAATAAATCCCTTTCTTGTTTCAACACCACTCATTTCTCTGCCTTTGAATTTTGTCAGTGGCAAGTGGTCAAACCTGGTCCATTCGGGACCCCCGGAGCCAGGTGCTCTTGTACCCTTGGGCCCCCCTTACAAACTTAAGAAGTGATAACAAAGTACCTCCCTAATCTAAACCTGATTTGCCCATAATTCTTCAAATTGCCTAACTCTTTTCAACAGTCCCACAGAAGGTTTCACCCTCTTCTGCAGTTACACCAACGGCAGGTAAAAGTTTGGGATGCTCCTCTGAAAAATAAGATGAGTCCCCATATCATTTCTCTGCACATAAATTCCAGAGACCAAGGATATAAATATGAAAAACCAAAACCATAACTACTACAAGAAAACAAGGGAGGGCCATTTTTATAATCCCAAGGTGGAGAAATCCTTCCATGATATGAAACCTAGAGACCATTAAAGAACAGATGGACAAATTGCATGACCCAAGAACGTCCACAGACCGAAGAGATGCTAAAGATCCCCTCCTCCCTGACCCCCAGAAAACAGAGGCAGACAAACTGGGAAAAACATTTCAATACCTACAACAAAGAGGAGTCAACTCAGATTTCCTCGTCTTGGCCTCACACAGCTGTTATCAGCCCTATTTCTCCTCAATGTCTTACCCATCTGTCCAGGCCTCTCCCTTTCCAGTGGTGCTACCGCTGTCACCCAGACACCTCCTACATGGTGGCCCCATATCCACCTGTGCCCATTCTCCAGAGTCGCCAATGTTACCTACTTTAATAAATGTCTGTGCTGACTGATTTATAATGGAGAATACTCCTTTTTTGTAACCATAATGGTTAAATCTAATACTCACTGGCATTGAAGGACCTGAATGCAAATTCATAATCAGAAGACTGCCCAATGATTACAGAAGAAAGCAAAAGTGAAAACTCCCCCACAAAAAGAGAAAATTGCTTTTTCCCCCTCAGTTATAAAGTGTTTATTGCAAAACCTTAAGATATATAACACTTGAAAGTAAACAATCACCTTAATGTCACCATCTGAGACTGACATGAGGGCTTATGCTTTCATGCACCTATTCACACACACTCATGTGCAAATGGAGCATATATTTGCATTATTGTACATTTTAACATCATCCATTTCCACCTTTTTGCTTATCTCTACCTCTCTAAACAGTCAATATTTCCACCTGGTGTATCTTTCCATAACTTTCTCCTTAGTAAAAGGTGAGTATTTCTAATGGTAACAGATACTTCTCTTCATTCACATATTTTTTAACTGCCCACTATACATAGGACACTGTTCTAGGTTCTGAGATATGCTGCAAGCAAGCACAGTTAAATGCCCTATTCTTGTTAAGCTTCACTTCTAAGAGGTAAGAGTCCGGGAGAGACACCAAGCAAAAGAATTGAGTATATACAATATGTTAGAGGGGAATGTGTGCTTTGAAAAATAAGTAGGGAAGGGAGATAGTGCTGGGGAGGGGATTGTAATTTTAACGAGGGTGGCTAAACCAAGCTGAAATGTATTCGTTGAAAACATAACGCTTGAGTAAAGACCTCAAGAAGGTTGGGAATATATCTATATATACCACAGAGATAGAGAAATATCTGTATATACGGTATATCTGGGAAGCAAGGTCTTAGCGAAAAGGAAGAAGAGGGCCCTGGGAAAGGACCACTACAGGGACCATACTGCAGGTCCACGTGGATGGGAGAAGCAGCAAGCACAGAGAAGAAACAGGAGACGGGGTCAGAGATAATAGGGTCATGCTGTGCAAATAAGGACTTTGGCTTTTACTCTGATAAAAATGGGGAGTCCGAGCAGAGGACTAACAAGCCCTGACTTACATCACTGGGATTATTCTGACTGCAACGCTAAGGATATTCTTACAGGGTGTGGAAGCAAAATATTGTCCGACAGCATACCAAAAATGTTCTAACAATTCACATTTCTACCAGTAATCCATGAGAATCTTTTACACCTCCTCCCCAATTTCACCAGTAAGAACTGAGACACTTTTTAATTTTGACAAAGGGATGCGTGAGAAGTGACATCTCACTGTTACTTTAATTTACATTTCCCTGACTACTTGTTCATGAATATCATTTCATACATTAGACATTTTTATTTCTCTTACGAGAATAAACAATTTATATCCTTTGCTTACTATCTCTTTGGGTTATCTTTTCCTTACCAATTTGTGAAGGATTTATATGTTTGAGATATTAGCCCGTTATCTGTTGTGCTGTAAATACTTTCTCATTTATTATGGTATAACGTACATTCATTAACATACATGAAGTGTACATTTCAATGTGTTGTGAAAAATGCACAGACCCATGTAACTACCCTTCCAATCAAAATACAGATAATTTCCATCACCCCAGAAAGTTCTTTCATCCCGTCTGCTCTCCCCACCTCCCCAGAGGCACCCTCTATTGTTCCCTCCCCGACGCCTACCACCCTCACTCAGTTTTGTTTCTTCTTGGAACTCACAAACAGAATCATACAGTAGCTGTATATGGCTGGCTTCTTTTTCTCAACACTGTAGAGGTCACTTTCAGGCAACAGGCTTGAACAATGGAAACTTGAGCAAGGCAAAAGGCCCACAGCGACCACCGAGCTGAATGCAAACAGGCTCATTAAGCGAAGCACCTCGCACCTCCAAAAGGCCACAGACCGTAAGTGACCAATGAGCTACTTACAACCAGGTACCAAAAATGGGACAATTCCATATGTTCCCCTACCTCTTCATTCTGCATTATAACTACAGCCCCCACCACTGCCTCCTCCAAAGACAGTCTCTCCGTTGCTGCCCTGCCTGCTGCTTCCTTGCCCTGTATTCAATAAACTCCTATCTCCTATCTCCTTTGTTCTGCCCCAAGTGAATTCTCTCAGGGCCTGCACCGTGGGCTTCCCTCCAGTTGGGACATTTAAACACAAACATAACGTTTAAAATTCGTATGCTGTGGCAGGTATCAAGTTTGTTCCTTTTAATGGCTGTCAATTTGGTCATGGTGCTATTTGCCATAAAGCAAGTTTATTAAAAAATTTTATATGTCCCTACTCCTATAGCTTATGAGTTTCTTGATTTAAAATATCCTTCCAACTCTTGGTTATATATAGTCATCTAAATATTATTCTAAGATTCTTGGGATGCCTGGGTGGCTCAGTCAGTAAGCACACACCTTCGGCTCAGGTCATGATCTCCAGGTCCTGGGATCGATTTCTGCCATCAGGCTCCCTGCTCAGTGGGGAGTCTGCTTCTCCCTCTACTCTCCTCCCCTCTCTCTGTCTCAAAAAAATAAATAAAATCTTAAAAAATATACGTTATTCTAAGATTCTTACTCTTTATTTAAACCTTTAATTCCTTTGGAAAATGATGAGAACAGGGATCCAACTTTATTTTTTTCTCAGATATCTCAGTTTTGTCAGCACCATTTTATTAGATGAATCATCTTTTTCTCACAACACTAAAAATCACCTACTGTGGATATTTATGCAGACAATGGACAAATACGCAGGTGAAGTACTGCTAACTGACAATACTTATCTCATGCCCAGAAGGCTCAAAGATAGGTATCTTTTGAACAACATCATGATATTACTCTCCTGCTCCTAAAACTCTTCAATGGCTTAGCTCTGCCCTCAGAATCAAGACTGCATGTGGGGGGCGCCTGGGTGGCACAGAGGTTAAGCGTCTGCCTTCGGCTCAGGGCGTGATCCCGGCGTTTTCGGATCGAGCCCCACATCAGGCTCCTCTGCTATGAGCCTGCTTCTTCCTCTCCCACTCCCCCTGCTTGTGTTCCCTCTCTTGCTGTCTCTAACTCTGTCAAATAAATAAAAAAAATCTTAAAAAAAAAAAAAAAGACTGCATGTGGGCCCTGCCAACATCAGGCCAGCGTCATCTACTACTACTCTCCCCTCACTGTCCCCCCCCTCCCATCCCCCACCCAGGCTTCATCCTTCCTGTCTGCTCTACAGAGAAGACTTCCTCTGCTTGGGGCGCTTAGCTGCTCTTCTCCCACCTACCCAAGCCCCGCCATCTCCCACTCTTCCATCAAGTCTGCTTAAACACCACTTCTGCACCAAGTCTTCCCAGCCCCACAAAGTGGGGAGCCCTACTCCCCTCACCCCCACAGGCTTTCCTCTCAAAGGACTTCAACTGTCCTTCTCTCCCTCATGGCACTGTGCACACTTAGAATAAGTAGCTATTTGCTTCATGTCCTCCTCCCCAATATGTGGGAAGCCCCACGAGGGCAAAGACCATTTCTATTTTGTTTGCCAGTAGACTCCTCTATTTTCTCATTAACTGGTCCAAGAAACACTAATTCCAAAGGAATCAGTAAGAACAATGAACACAACAGAAGCATCACAGAACAGCAACAGGAAAGTCACAGAAGAAAGACAAAAAGGCAAATAAAACATGAGGACGGTCAATGCACTAACGATTTAAGGAAAAAAAAACAACAGGTCATCAGATCAAAATAAATTGGTACAACCTTCTGCAAAGGCAACATGCTAATATCTTTGACCAGACGACAAGGAATTTAGTCTACAGGATCACTCATTCAAACAAGCCAAGATATGTACGCAGCTTTCTCTGCAGCACGGTTTCTAACAGGGAAAAATAAGAAACAACCCAAATGGCCACAAATGGGTTTTAAGTAAATTACCATTTAGCCCTAGAGTACTATGTTGATATGAAAAGGTATCCAAAATACACTAAGTCTAATTAAACAAGCTGCATTTATGTAAAAATACTATTATTAAATTCCTCACAATGAAAAGCTTAAAAACTAAGTATAAATGATTATAGCTGCATATATATACACACACACATACATATATATAGAAAACTCAAAAAGAAACATAACTGGTTATCTCTGAAAATTGCTACTTCTTTCCTAATTTATTCATGTTCATAATGATTATTTTAACTATGGGGATATGTTAATTTTTTAATTAGGGAAAGTGTGTTGCTTTTTAGGTGTCATCTAAACTGAAACCTGATTTTTTTTTACAATGTCAAGTTCTCAATTTATAAAAGTTTATCCATACGGGCGCCTGGGTGGCACAGCGGTTAAGCGTCTGCCTTTGGCTCAGGGCGTGATCCCGGCGTTATGGGATTGAGCCCCACCATCAGGCTCCTCCGCTATGAGCCTGCCTCTTCCTCTCCCACTCTCCCTGCTTGTGTTCCCTCTCTTGCTGGCTGTCTCTATCTCTGTCAAATAAATAAAATAAAAATCTTAAAAAAAAAAAAAAAGTTTATCCATAAACTTTAGACAGATTTCCAAAACTGATGGCCAGGAAAAAAGATGTTCATTTCAAGTTGATAAAATTACTGTACTGTCTCCACAAACATACAGTCAACAATTAAAATTAAGGAAGCAAATCTAAAATATCACACCAAGACTGTTTACTCATTAGCCAAAAGCTCAGGAGTGCATTTATTTGACTGATATTTCTTAATTTTATGTATGTCCAGTGGTGGACAAGGCACAAAATAGAAACATTTTAATGCGGTCACCTTGAAATTCCTGATTGTTTGATAACTCAGGTTTCTGAGTACATGTTCCTCCTAAATATCTCCCTCTACAACCAACGCTAGTACTTAAAAATATTATTCTAATAGAATGCAATCTATGTATACTCTCTATTTTCTAAAAGTAAAATGTACTCTGCAATTGACGGGGTTTTCTGTGCTTCTTGAAAAATGGGAAATTAAGAGTTAATACTATTTAACAATTTTTGTACCAGGCACTGACTTGTACCACTTGGTGCCCTCTGTCTCCAGAGACTAAGACAAACTACACAAACAGCTCTGAGGAGAATCAACAGTTCAACTAGGGATGGGGAGATAAGTTTAGTTTTGACTTTAAAGTTTCTTCCCCTTTCTTTCTATGCTGCTTTGAATTTTTTGGATGAAGGAATGAGTTACACCCATTTAAACAGGTAATAAAATACACCTCACAGCACTCACACAGTCTGCACATGAAATATAAATTGCAATTTTTGGGGAGAGTAATCACACTCTCCAATCAAAAACTTTAAAACCATGTGCAGAATTATTTGCCCTGGTAATTCCAGTGCTAGAAATTGAATGTAAACAATCCAAGCTATGTTCAGAACTTATATATTATCCTCACAGCACTTTTCTATAATGGAAAAAAAAAAAGAAACATCTTGTAACTTGGGTTTAAATACTTTGTAATGTGATAGGACTAGGTAAAAATCACTACATACAAAAAAGCAGCACAAGAAGAACAGCTCATTTTGTCTCACCCCACTAAAATTAAGCACACTGAAAGCAAGGACTTTGTTTTATTCACTGCTTTATTCCTAGGCCTTAGGACAATGCCTGGCACATAGCAGCCACTCCAAACCTTACAAAACAAATGAATTCGAGTAATGCAAGTGTGTACAGAAAAGGTTTTAGCTAGAAACACATACAGCAGACTCACATAACATATCCATTTGCTTTACTGGAATTCAACTGTCCAGACTAAAAAAAACAAAAGAAGGAAATAATGTGAATCATGCACTCTAGTCTGCTTTGGAGTGAGAATCCAGGGAGAAGCTGAGTCTGCTGGCCCTTCTGCAGATCTCAGCTCGCCGTGGCTCTCACACAGTGGATACCGCACTAGACAAGAGTACTTCTAGAATTTAAAACATAATATGGCCCCTAACTATAAGCCAACTACTTACTCTGGTGCTCTGCCCCCCCCCAAATAGTAATTTTCTCCAAAATTGGGATTTTTAAAAGGTTTCCAAGGGGAAATGTTACCTTAGAAGAGAACTTCAGAACCTTGCCTTCCCACCTCCAAACAAAATGCAAGTCAACTCTATGCCATGGTGATAATCACAGATAAATCAGGGTGATGAATATGCATGCTTTCTTTGTTTTTATTTATTTTTTAATACCTCTACAATTAGCAAATGTTGCCTTTGCAATAAGAAAAAAGCTCTATCTAATTTTTAAATAGCCCACAGCAGTCCTTTCTACATTTATTACAGAAATGCTAGGGGGAAAAAGAAGAAATGCTAGATCTGGTATCAATATTCATCTACTTGACCGACAACGGCACTATGCCTATAGTTAGTATAACCGTACTCATGCAGCACATTACTTCCTCCTATCCCTCCACACTACTTTAAACAGTACTTCCTCCTATCCCTCCACACTACTTTAAACAATTTCTTAGGTAATAAACATGTAACTCAAACTATATACCTTTCCAACAAGAATAAGGCAATTTCTATTTCTATTACAATTCACTTAAATTTGTATGAAATAGCAAAGTTCTTTACTGACATGCGAATCAAAAAAATAATAATAAAATAATAAGGTACCTGAACATCATAGAGTGCTACAATATTTTCATGCTGAAGTTCCTGTTAAGGAAATTGAGAATTTAAAATATTTGTGACTGCTTAATAAATATGTTTCAATATCCAAACAAATATTAACTTAAGTATACACACACATACACGTACTACATACTTTCTATACACTACACTTCCATCACTGGATTAGAACAATTCAATCTACAAAAGAATAAGAGGGAAGGTGCCTGATCAAACTTTCCTTGAGCCCTAAATGTTTTTTCACCGCAATCATTTTTTAGACTCTTAACAAGGTGAGTACTCTCATTTACAAAATAAATGTCACAGTTCCTATGACCACAGACTCTCTGGGAGTCTCTCAAATTCAATATACAGTTCTAACAACAATAAAGGCATAAAATTCCAAAGTGCTTTTAAAGAGTACATTATTTGCCTGAAAGAAAACGAAGCATAATTCTTAGCTCAAAGAGCTGTAATTCCTACCAAAGAGCTCTTTAGAGTAGAAATTTCCATGAAAGCTGGTGTGAGGTGAGAGCTCTATGTTCACACAGCTTGGGGCACACGGAGTTAAATACACCTAAGCCAGTTTCTTCATTGCGCAATTTTTCAGATTTTTCTTTACCGAGCAAAGTGCTTTGCGACTCTCCAAGAAGTATGCAGTAAACAGGATTTTCCACACATAGTTGACTAGGAGGCCTTTTTTTTTTTTTTCCCCCTCAAAGCACCTCACTTGAATAACACTGCTTGTGAGTGATCTAAAAAGGCCACTTCCAAGGTAAATAATTTTTTTTTCAATTTACAAGGAGAAAAGATTCCATCTGCCCCCAGTCCCCCCCAAATACTTAAGTGTCACCTGAAAGAGATCAAGAGAAGAGCTAAATAATGGATAAGAAGGGTGTGCCTCTTCTCAAACAGTAATACAATAACTAGGGAAAAGAAATTAGGAGAAGCTAAAATCCGTCTTCACAGAATCCCTCAAAGCACTGGCCACAAGCCACAAACATCTATTCTTAAAAATAGCTTCCCAGAACTCAAATGTCTCAAAAAACTGAGCATGCAAAAATGAGAGCAACAGGTGAAAATTCTCAAACTTGGCTCCAACGACCAACATTACAAAACATGTCATCATGTATTAAGTTTTAACCCAGTATGAAATATCACATAAAGCAACATACCTTTAAGATCTTAATTTCCTTCCCAAGCAGTATTTGTGATTTTGACAAGTTCTTTTTATTAATACTTTTAATAGCTACCTCCCAATCGGTTTTCTGGAAAGGAAAAATAGTGTTACTCCGGGAAGTTATTTTATAGAAACATAATCTACAAGCACAAAGGTATTTTTAGCAAATTTATAAACACTGCGGGGGGGGGGATGGAAAAGAATCTGAATCTCCAAGAGGAAAATGATTTCATAAATTACAAGCTAATGTCCCGCAAGACAACGACTAAAAATAATAAATATGAAGACCACGTAGTAAGTAGCATGAAGTGAAACAAAGGACAAAGTTTTCAACCACTTTAAAGTTATGGAGAAATGTGGATAATACACTGCAAGGTGGTATTTGATAGCTTGGCAAGATTTAGCCCTGTCTTAATTACTTTTTATCAAGTTTTCAGTTATTCTCATAATAAAGGAAAGCAGTTTTTATTACTCTGATAAGCAACAAAACCAGCCCACTTTTAACAGGCCCCTTGCCAACACCCAGGACTACCAAACCCCTTTGATTATTTCCACTCCCTAGGTGCTCTTCCAAATTCTTTAGATTCGAAAACCTCGTGGGACCCTATTTGCGGAACAGCAAGAGCTTTAAAACATTTTTGAACCTGCATTCATGTTTACTTGGATTGAAAAATGAAGCGTCCAACCCATCTTTTCCACCCGCCTAACCTCAGGACGGGAAGGTGGGGACGGGGCTCGTCCGGGTGTAGATGGACCAATGCTGGGAAATGTGACACCCCCCCGAGTTTGAGAAAGTCTCGGGCTAACGGGAAGCCGGCCCGTTTTCCGCTGGGTCTGCAAATATCGACCTCAAAAGTGACAAGCCTTGGCAGCCCAGGGCGCGGAAAAACCTAAGGCGCGTCCACGCCCGAGCCCCGAGCTGGGCAGGGGACCGTGCAGTCCTTTCGTACTCGGATCCCGGGCACATTCAGGGATAAAGGCACGACCGGGCGGGCCAGGGGGGTGAGCCCCTAAGCTCACTCTGGTTACCGGGCATTCTGCAAGGAGGAATCAGAGGCCGAGCGGCCCGTCGGTAGGTGGAGCGCTGCCTAGCGGCTTCGGCCTCAAAACAATCCTCGCCCGACCAAAACAAACCCCGCGACACTGACAGCGCGCACAATGCCAGGCCTCAGGGCGGCGAGCCAACCCAGGGGGGCCTGCGCGCCTGCGGCGTCGCCAAGTTTCAGGACCACCCAGTCCGGCCGCGGCCGCGAGGGCGGCAGAGGTGCCGCGGCCCGAAGACCCCGGCCTCGCCCCGGCCGGCAGGGCTCACCTGGCGGTGCCGCCCCCGGAAGACCACGGCGAAGGCCCCGTGTCCCACGAGGTCCCTCTTGCTGTACTCGAAGTCGCCCACCACCTCCATGGCCGCGCCCCCGGGGCATACAGCGGGCGCGCGGGCGGGCGGGCAGCGCAGCGAGGCGGGCCGGGCTCAGCACCGCGGGCCCGCCGGCCCGGA
>NC_048234.1:10727932-10849863 GCF_002007445.2 Ailuropoda melanoleuca | reverse complement strand
AGCGCTGCCCGGCCAGGGGCGCCGCAGCCGTCACTGTGCGCCCCCGGAGCCGCACACGCGCCCGGGTGAGGTGCGGGGCCCGGTGTTCCCCATCCCCAGCTCGTCCGGCCGCGTCGGCCCCCTCAGCCCGGGGTGCTGCTGCGGTGGCGGCCGCCGCCCTAGGACCAGCACAACCACCGTCCCTGCGCGCCTCCCCGCCTCGCAGCTGCGCCCAACGCACACGCGCGCGCCGGCAGCTCCCGAGCCGACTGCCGGCCCTCCGCGACGTCAGCACGTCTTGTAGGACGCAGCGCCCGCCAAAGCCCGCTCCCTCCGCCAGGAAAATGAGTGCGCGCGCGCCCCGGGGCGCGGCGCTGCTGTCGAGGCCAGTCTCCCAGTCACTGGCCCAAGCGGGGAATTGGGATGCGAGCCGCTGGAACCACAGCTCCTTACCCGCTTCAGCCTTCGCGCTGGGCCTGGGAGCAGATTGGAGCGTGCCACGCCCCGGGCTGCGAGGCGGGCGTCGGGGAAGCGGGTTTTAAACTCCCAACCGCAGGAGGGACCGGCCATCCCTTGTGCAGGATAGACTCCAGGAAGCCGGTCAGAGCAAGGAGCATCTCCTAAAGCCCGGCTTTCCCGGAGCGCTCTGAAAGCGAGGTCGTGCTGCCAAGCTGCGGGTCTTCCCCGACCCTTCTGGGTTTACAACCCAGGGTCCTTGAAGAGATGGTGTCGGGCAGGGGTTCTGCACATTTTGGGGTCCCTTGAGTTCCGTGAGAAGCCGATGACAGCTCAGGATCCTCTTCCCAAAGAAATGCTTATGCACGCAGACTCAGTATTGAATACATTTTCCACGGCTCTGATAATGGGAACCCCTGCTTCCAGCCACGAGGTATCCTGCCAGGTTGACCTCAGGCTTCCCTTTGAACGGCTTTAAGGGAGCTTGCTTTTCTACCTGATTATTGAAGTTCAAATGTCAAAGAATTTATTTGGCAACTTTCCCTCAAGGAAGTGTCTTACAAAACTATTTTATAAGCAATAAACTGCAAAATATCATAGAAAACTCAGGCCCCATACTATCCCGGTATGTTCAGTTGTTTTTGTTCTCAGGTTGTCCCTTATCACCAGAATTACACTCCCCCCCCCAGGTCCTCCCGGCAAACACCTAAAGGCGACCCAGAGACCCTAAGAACCTCCAGCTGGAATTCTCAGAGGAAGCCCCTCCCTTCCTCAAACCTGCAAAATGTTGGGTCTTGGATTTCTGCTCTCCCTTCTGTGCACACCTACGTCATTCTATTCCTATCTCAAAATCTAGCCCAGGTGAGTGTTGGACACTGTGGAAATCTGGAAAAGCAAATGAAACAAGTATGCACAGAGGCACAAAAATTCATCTGGAGTTGATTCTTTCCCTGTTTGAAAGCTTCTCTATTGTAAATCTTTAATATGAGTATTTAAATAGAATAGAGGATTTTTAAAAATGATTTTTGTATTTATTTGAGAGAGAGAGGGCATAAGCGGCGGGGGGAGGGGGCAGGAGCAGAGGGAGAGGGAGAAGCAGACTCCCTGCTGAGTGGGGA
Organism: Ailuropoda melanoleuca; assembly: GCF_002007445.2. NCBI lineage: Eukaryota > Metazoa > Chordata > Mammalia > Carnivora > Ursidae > Ailuropoda > Ailuropoda melanoleuca. The sequence continues at coordinate 10,848,310 of NC_048234.1, read as the reverse complement.
GCTCATCCTAGGGCTCAGTCCCAGGACTCTGGGATCGTGACCTGAGCTGAAGACAGACACTTAACCAGCTGAGTCAATCAGGCGCCCCAGCATATAGGGTTTAATGTGCCAACCCCCCCCCCAACCAAAAAAAATAGCTCTTCAGGAATATGTGATCTTCTGGGCTGCAGGATACCGAAAAGGTTACTTAACCTCCCCGTGCCTCAGTTTCCTCATCTGTAAAATGAAGACAGTAATAGTAACTGCGTCATCAGGGCCATTAAGTGAGTTAAACATGTGACGTGCTGGACCAGTGCCTGGCTTGTACAAAGAACTATTTCAGCAATTGCCAGGTAAGTAAAGTGAAATCAAAGCTGGCTTTAGGCAATTCTTCCCCAATCCCGGACTAGTGCCCTCAGGCTGGTTCCGCCTTCCCTCCTCTGTCTACGCCCCCCGGTGGTTTTTCTGTGAACAAAATCAAAGCTTCTCAGCTCCAGGGATGGACATCTATACCCACATAACAAGGGTGGTTTATCTAACACATGTCCGGAGAATTCTTCCTGTAAACTTTCCCTGCAGGAACAATTAGTATACATTTTTTAGAGAGCAGGGAGTAATGGGGAGGTATGCATCTAGACCAGGTCTGACAGCCTTTCCCCCACATCTCGGGGAGCACAGGGGGTGCCCTCCCAGGCTGCCCAGAAGTGGGGAAGATGCTGCCTTCAGGGTCTGTCAGCTGAGACGCCCCTCTGGGGGTTAGTATCATCTGAGAGCAGCACTCTGACCTTCTGACCTTCCTGCTGGTCACCTCACTGTCCCAGATGAGGACAGGTGTACCCTTTGTCATCTAAGCCAATGCATATTTTATACATATCTGTGTCTCGGACCTTTTGTCATGAGACATAACGCATAACCTAGCCCTGTTCATAAGGTCTCATCTGCTTGGAATTGAAGTTCACTATAATTAATACACAATTTTGAGCTGTTTATATTTAATATCATTAAAATTACATCCCCACACTAGGACATTATGAAGATTTTTTTTTTAAGATTTTATTTATTTATTTGACAGAGAGAGACAGCCAGTGAGAGAGGGAACACAAGCTGGGGGAGTGGGAGAGGAAGAAGCAGGCTTCCTAGTGGAACAGGGAGCCCGATGCAGGGCTTGATCCCAGAACCCTGGGATCACGCCCTGGGCCGAAGGCAGATGCCTAACGACTGAGCCACCCAGGCGCCCCATGAAGATTTTTTTTTTAAGATTTTATTTATTTTATTTGACAGAGAGAGAGAGCATTAGTGGGGGAGCAGAGGCAGAGGGAGAGGGAGAAGCAGGCTCCCCTCTGAGCAGGACCCTGGGATCATGACTTTAACCGACTGAGCCTCCCAGGCACCCCTATGCAGATGTTTTTAAGCTACCAGCAGCCCTTGGTCTGGCCCTGCAACCCATCTGTATGCCATGCCTGAGCTCCATAACATACCATTGCTTCCAAAAATAAAGTACGCAGATTGCACACTAAGGATCTCTGACGTCAAGGCTTGTTATGGGAGCCGGGGAACTTTGTTAAGGGAATGTTTAGTTAGGACTATGTCGGTAGTACTTAACAAATGCCGATTGTGATAAAGCAAAAAATAGAAAGAATGTAGATAAGGATACAGGTGTGCCTCTTAGCATCGGCAGACAGGGTCTCGAAAGCAAACTACCAGGAGGACCAGGGACTCAAGGCGGACTGCTTTGCCCCTGCTTCTTGCTTCTTTATCTCTGCACTCCTTCGACATGGGAGAAGGGCACAAGCACTCACAGCCACCAGTCTCAAACCCAAATTCTTTTTTTTTTTTTTTAAGATTTTATTTATTTTCCGTGACACACAGAGAGAGAGCACAAGCAGGGGAGCAGTAGACAGAAGGAGAGGGAGAAACAGGCTTCCTGCTGAGCAAGGAGCCCGATGCGGGACTCGATGCCAGGACCCTGGAGTCGTGACCTGAGCCGAAGGCAGACATTTAAACGACTGAGCCGCGCAGGCGTCCCTCAAATCCAAATTCTTAAGGAAGGGACTCTGATTGGCTCACCTTAGGTGAGGTGCATTGAACAATCATCTTAAGCCAGGGATTGGAGATGAGGGAGAAAAGTCAAGCTGCCCAGGACTGTTCCCAACGCAAGTCCGAAGGTGCAAGGGGGTGGGGGTGGGGAGGAGAGAGATCCGCCAGAAGCAGGGGCTGGGTGGACAACCCAGGAGATATTTACCATCGGTCAAATTCAGGCTTTCTTCAGGAATGGAGGTAAGGGGGAGTTTTAGTTTGCTTCTGAAATCACTCAGCGTGGCCAATCTGATTCACTTTCATTCGTCTTAATTTGCCCAATTAACTCTGTGGGTGTGCATGCGTGCCAACATGCCTATTGATAAGCTATCGGAATGTGTCAGTGCTAGTTAGTAAATTGGATAATAGTGACCGCAGTGAGAGGTAAAATGAATTACTAACATAAATTCTAGTATAAACTTTATCAGCCAAATGCTGTAGGATGTCATGGTGAGAAAAGGGCCTCTTGGAAAAGTAAATATGAGGAATGTTCACAGCCCAGTCTCCTGGGCTGGGAGGTGCTGGTGATTTAGGAGAATGGCTCGTTTATCATTCTCTTCAAATCCCATCATTGCTTCTATTTTGGTTCCATTGTTTCTACTTTGATTCTGCTGCTGATGCATTGCAATTCTTGTGAATAGTTAGTATGCAGATATTTATACAGGCATGAATTTACAATAAATTGTGGAAATAAGCACATAAAATGAAGAGACAAGAAGATTTGGATGTATTTCTTTAAGCTTTTAGGGTCATAGCTACAATTCTTCTGAATCATAAACATACGTCTTCTGAAATTATACCAAAAATAGACTTCAGCAGAGGAATTTGCTGGTACTCTGATAATGTGACAACAGCAAGAAGCATCTTTCCGTATTCTGCAAGAACTGGAATAAAATTTGCATTTCTAAAATGACAAACAGTTTGATTATTTCAACCAAGATCCTCAGTAGCTTATTTTTGCTATTGTCATAACTGTTGGACCCAAATGGTGCTCACAGTTTGAATCATTAAAAGTTAAAACTGCTAAACACGTAGTTCGTAGGAATGGTCGTAATGTTCTGTTAATGCTGACGGGTGAAATAAAGAATATTTGCAAACATTACTGAGCTAAATTGCAAGGGACATCATGAGTCAGTTTTCCAAATAAAGCATCTGAAATATCAAAACTCCTAAAAGAAATATTTTATTGATGTGGATGATAAAGAAAATGAAAAAATTTTAATTTTAATCAAAAACTTAAACAGGGGGCGCCTGGGTGGCTCGCTCAGTTGGTTGAGCGTCCGACTCTTGATTTCAGCTCAGGTCATGATCTCGGGGTCATGAGATTGAGCCCCACGTTGGGCTCCGTGCTGAGCCTTGAGCCTGGTTGGGATTCTCTCTCTCCCTCTCCCTCTGCAGCAGCCCCTCTCTAAAAAAACAAAAAACAAAAAACAAGTATTTAAAAGTACTAAAAAGAATAGAACATCTTCAGCCATGATGGATTTACCAGAACTTTGAAAAAGAACAACAATTGAAATGTATCCTGTGGTCTATATCTTTGCTAACCACTGAAATGAGAAAACACTGTCCCCAGTGGGTTCTCCAGAAACAGGTGCTAACCCAGAGCTGGGGTGCAAGATGATTACTAGAAATTAACACAGGTGGCAGGAGGGCATGGAAGCAACATTGGCAGAAGGAGAACTGGAATACAGGCTTGAGCAAACCTGGGCCATCCCAGCAGAAAGTTCTGGAGAAAAGCCTCAGAGTTGACTCACACTGAGCCAAAATGTCCCGGCTCTGTCATCACCTGATGGGGCTGTGCTGAAGGTGTGACCGCAGGTGGGCTGGGCTGCTGTCAGGCCGAGGCCCTGAAGGAGCAGAGACCTGGAGGCTGACCGAATTTCCCCAACCGGGCAGTGCATCTTTCCTCCCGCAGAGGTCTGGGCAGCAAATCTCCAAGTCGACTCCAATGTTTTGGAAAACTTACGAGTCAGGCTGTAAAATTTCTGTCATTGTCAATGACGTGTCTATTGTTTCTCACACAAGTATTTTTGCTTTGCATTGTTGTTGTTGTTTTTTTTTTTTTAAAGAAAAACAGTTTATTTGGGAAACTTTAAAAAGTGCTGCTGTGCTCCATTCATCCGTTTATTTGTCCAAAAGTACCAGGCTGCAGGGCGCCTGGCTGGCTCAGTCAGAAGAGTATGTGACGCTTGATCTCGGGGTTGTGAATTCAAGCCCCACCTTGGGTGTAGAGATTTAAAAAAATAAATAAACTTTAAAAAAAGGAGAGGGGAGGGGAGGGGAGGGGAAAGGAAAGGAAAGGAAAGGAAAGGAAAGGAAAGGAAAGGAAAGGAAAGGAAAGGACCAGGCTGCTAGGGTGGGCCCAGAAACTAAGCTTTGAAATTCTTGTGAATAGTTAGTACGCCTCTCTAAGGCTGAGTATTGGTTCTCCTGCTGGTCCTCTTTCTTCCCGAATCCACCTGCCCATTCTCAATCAACAGGAAGCTTCTCCAGCCACACCCACACCTACACCCACTCATCCTCCTTCTTCACCCAAGAGGCATCATGTTGGGAAAATGGCCTTGTAAACTCAGATAGTAACTCAGGCCCGACGGGGGGTGGTGAACCAGGTCCCATCAGCCCAAGACCGAGGACCCTAGGGCTCTTCATCCCCTGGTGGGAGCTGGACAGGGGAATGAGGCAGAGGGCAGGGATGGGGTACCCAGTCCAGAGGACCACAACCCTCCAAAAAACTCCAACAAACAACTCTCAAAACAACCAGCAAACAAAAGCGCAAACTATTCCCAGGCCCACTCATTTCCTTCTCCCAGCAATGGGCCAGCCATCCTGCGCTAGGTTCTCTTCCTGCATCATCTGGGAGTCTGGGCCAGAGAGGGTTCAGGCTGGGGGCAGACGCCATGTGTCCCGGCTGCACCATTCCCAGCTGTGACCTCCATGCTTTTTGCCGCGGCCTCATTGTGCCATTAAGTGTGGTGGCTCTGGCCCTGCCCTTTCTTTGGGTGATACGGGAGGCCCTCTCCCTCCGAGCAGCCCTCTCCACTCTGGAAGTGAAGGAACATGGTCGGCAGCTCCTGGCTCACCTGGACCAGACTCCCATCCTCCTGACCACATCAGACCCACTGGTCATGAGTTGCCCCATAAGCTTCCACCTTATACAGCTCCTGGTCCACTTCCGGTTGGTAGGCCAAGGTCTAGATAGGGAGCCCTTTATTCGTGAAAGTGGACACTGCTGAAGAACTGCTCCATTGTCCCCGAAGCCACTTGACCTTCTCCTGGTCATTCCCCCTCTGATGCCATTCTCCATGGCCACCTGCAAGGCCAGCTGGGGACTCTTGGCACACTGGTACATTTCCTCCAGGCCTGCCATCATCCGGCCGCGGACCCCACGTACAAGTCTTAATCCTGTACTCACGGTGCAAAATTGAAGGCCTGGAAGATTGTTTACCGGGTCTCATGGATGATGTGGTGCTAACAGGAGTAGCATCAAAAATCAGATCGCATATTGAATCTGATGGTCAGTGCTCTGGAAAAATGGTTTCAATGAGAAATATGCATGTGGAAACTTCATTGGATTTTGCATGCACGGTGCCAGCATAATGCTAGGGAGAAAGTCTGGCATTTTCAAAGTTTAAGAGAACTTTCAGAAGTTTTCATGTGATGCTTAGTCACTGTGTTCAGTCATCACGGGGTGATGCAACACATTTGCAAATCAAGTTACGCACTTTAAATCTTCCCTGGATAAATGTTGTATTTACTACCGTGTGTCAAATAAGCAGCAGGGAGAAGGAAATACAATATTTCCGGGCAGGGATTGAAATAATGACAGCTGGATGAAGACTCGGATCTTGATAGGCAGCCTGTTATCCTAGAATGACAAAGCAGTTCAAAAATTATATCCATCGGAGCGCTTGGCTGGCTCAGTTTGGAGAGCGGGTCGTGAGTTTGAGCCCCACAAAAAAAATTCTATCAATCCTGCCCTACGGAGTTTAATAAAAACTGTAAAATGGGAGTGGCTAAATAAATACTAAATACATGGAGAAGTTTATGAGTTCGGGTTTAATAAGCAATGTTACATATTATCAACTATTAGAACAGTCAGCAATTTACAAGATACTGTCGAAGCTGATGGATCAGTTCAATGGTCCTCAAAGTGTGGATTCCTGAAGATTTCAGTCCCTTTCAGGGGTTCCATGAGGTCAGACTGTGACGTCTTCTGTGTATTTTCATAAAAATGTGATTTGCCCTTTTTGTTGTATTAATATTGGCACTAATGGTGCAAAAGCCACTTTTCTCACTAAATTTGTTTTGGAAAAAATAGTTATTTTTCATTACAATATGTTATTTGTGTTCACTTATAATGGATTTGTTTTTAAATAAATTAAGAATAAATTTATTTTGCATTTCTTAGTTTTAATTTTTAATACAGTAAATACGTTGAGTCTTAAAGCTAAACAGTTTGAGAACTGCTGGATTAATTAAGCCCATGATAAAAGTGATTAAATATATAAACCTAAGGACGGAAAACTATGACAAAGGAGTAGGTGAAAGAGAAATAAAGAGATATGGTATGCTCTTAGAAATAAAATAGGGGCGCCTGGGTGTTTCAGTCAGTTAAGTGCGTGACTCTTGATTTCAGCTCAGGTCATCATCTCAGGGTGCTGAGATCAAGCCCCACATTGGGCTCCATGCTGGGCATGGATTCTCTCTCCCTCTTCCTCTGCCCCTCTCCCACCTCTCTCTCCCTCTGAAAGAGAAAGAAAGGAAGAAAGAAAGAAAGAAAGAAAGAAAAAGAAAGAAAGAAAGAAAGAAAGAAAAAAGAAAGAAAGAAAAAGAAAGAAAGAAAGAAAGAGAAAGAGAAAGAAAGAGAAAAGAAAGAGAGAGAAAGAAAAAGAAAGAAAGAAAAGAAAGAGAGAGAAAGAAAAAGAAAGAAAGAAAAAGAAAGAAAGAAAGAAAGACAGAAAGACAACAAAGTATCAGCCCCAAGGGAAAATCTTGGTTGTTTAATTATGTAATAAGGAAATTATTTAATGACACAGTGACAATTACAGTAAACTTCTAAATCTTTCCATTTATTAAATGCTGAAACTTGTTCAAATGATGTTTTGCCCTCATGGATTGAGGACGAACAAAAAGTCATAGAATTATGTCAACTGATTCAATAAGACATACCAATAATCTTATATGTACTTGATAATAAAGATGTCGAATATAATTTTTTAAATCTCTGAGATTATTACAAGGATTAAGAAAGGATTCAAAGTCATGAACAACATAGTTAATATTTTTAAAAAATTTTTATTTATTTATTTGACCGAGAGAGAGAGGGAGAGAGGGCACAAGCAGGTAGAGAGGCAGGCAGAGGGAGAGGGAGAAGCAGGCCCCCCACTGAGCAGAGACACCCCCCCACACACACACACGAAGGGCTTGATCCTAGGACCCTGAGATCATGATCTGAGCTGAAGGCAGATACTTCACCGGCAGCCATCCAGGCACCCCGACAACATAGTTAATATTAAGAGACATTTGCTACTTATTAAGAATATTGAACTTATTCTCAAATTAAGAATACTGAAATACCTTATGGATTTTAATTCAATGGAGAATTCATAAGGAGAGTTTGTTATATTCCCTACGGTTAAATCATGGGCCAGACGGAGCCCTCATTTAACTAGTGACAGCCAGTCGTATCAGAGAAGTGATCACCCAACAATTTCAAAATATCAGCAAATCATTCACAAATTATCAAAGTAATTTAATAAATTATTTATGCTATATCTCATAGGCACTGGTAAGATGTGTGGTGTATTGTTCAGTTTACTCAGATAATAAAGTGGAATGTTTAAAATTATTTATATACTTGTATATTAACATATAATATTGTTTATATTAAATATTGTTTGATATTTTTAACATCACCCTGGACACAAGAAAGATTGGGTCCCTGTCCCTAGTAACCTCTCAAGGATGATTAAAAACTGTTTCAGTAACCTATTGCTAACGTTGTAACACTAAGTTGCTTTAAATAAGAAACTTTTTTTTTTTAATTGCTCACCATTCTTTGCATGGGTCAGGAGTTTGGGTGGGGCCCATCAGGAATGGCTCACCTCTGCCCCACGTGGTATTGGCTGTGGTGGCTTCACTGGGGCCAGAGAAGCCAAGCCAGCCTCTCCTGAAACGTCTGCTGCCTCTTCCTGGGTCATGGCTTGACCAGCTGGGGCCTGCTGGGAGCACCGAAGACCCTTCTCGTCGGGTGGGCTGGATCCATTCAGAGACCCTCTCAGACCCTCCCTCCAGTCAGTGCCCCCCAAAGGGTAACAGCAGCCCACCTTGTGGATTTCGTTTTACCCACTTGTGTGTGGTATCTGGCACTCTGCATTCTGTACGAGAGAATCATCCAAATTGTCATTAGTTCATTCTTGTTGCTTTTCCATACCGCATGGTAGGAAGACACCCCAACTTGTGTATCCATTCTGGTACGGATAAGCATTTAAGTCACATCCAGCTTATGTCTATTACAAATAGGGCTGCAGTGAGCGCTCTAGGACATGAATTTTGGTGAATATAGGTATGCATTTCTGGTTGGTATCTACCTAGAAGTGGAGTGGCTGGGTCATAGCGTACATACTCAACGCTGATAGAGGCTAAGAAAGTATGTTCCAAGGTATATTCCAATGTGCACCCCCGCCAGCCAAGTATGAGAGTTCCGGTTGCCGTTATTCTCACCAAAACCTAGTAGTGTCAGCCTTTCTATCATCTGGTGATTGTGACTTGACAGCCTTAACCCCTCCTCCTGGAAGGTTGTGAGCTGCATTATATGGCCCAAGGAAATCCCACGGGGCTGGTGTCAGGGGCAAAGGTACAGCCACCTCACCTCCCCCACAGGGATCGAAATTTCCTGCCAACTGGTTGGACAGATGAGAATCTGAAAATCAGTGGGAGTTAATTTGGGGATGTGGGTGATGGTTTTGTTCTCCTGGTTCCCTCAGAGTCTTGCGGTATCCCCAGACCCTGAAGCAGGAGACCAGAATCCACATCTCGATTCCTTCCTGCTCTGTTTCCCCTCACCCTTGTCATCACACACCCCAAATTCAGCTCCGGACACTCTGCATACTAGTCATGTCCCAGAGGCATCAGCCCCTTTACACATGTGAGCTGTGGCTGATATTGTAACCCTTCTGCCTGCTGGGACTCTCTTCTCTACCCAAACCTCTCTGCTTCTTAAAGGCCCAACCCAAGTGTCACCTTGTCTGGAAGGTTCTCCCACATTCCCCAGTCCTTTCTGGATCTCTTCATGGCAAGTTACCTGTGTCTTGCATCAGGGTCTTTGCATCTGCTGTTCCCTTAGCCTGGAACTCTTTTCCTTTCACATGGCCAGCCCCTCACCTCTTTCCTGTCTGTTTAACCCATTTCTCTGCCGAGTGTCTGTCCTCTCCTACTAGGAAGGAGGCTCTGTGGGGCCAAGGATTTGTGTCTGCTTCACTTACTGCTCTGGCCCCCATGCCGAGAAAAGTGCCTGGAAAGGCTCAGTTTGTTGAATGAATAAATTTTATCTTTTGCTTTACCTGTCATGCAGTGGCTGAGGACTCCCACAAGCCAGGGCAATGTGTTGAAAGCAGAACCAGAATTAGAATTAGAAGCAGCTAATCCCACCTAGATGGAGTCTGGTGAGGCTAAAATGGTGTTTCAGGTGAATCTGGAAACGAGTCAGGTGTCCATGAGGAAGAAAGCCTCCTCAGACAAAGTTAGCCGCTTGTGCCCAGATCCAGCAACCGTATAGAGCCCTGTGGGGCTGGGGTATAGAGATTGAGTACGGGGTGAAGGAAATGAAGCCAGAAGGTGAGGAGGGACACAGCCTTTCTTCACTCAACAAACATTTTATACCTGGACAAAAGAGAGGTTTGGGAGTCATGAGCGAACATGTCTGAGATAAAGCAGCGAGAGGGGTTGAGACAAAGAGGGGAGAGGAAGTGGGAGCCATTGAAGCATCTGGTGGGAGGGTACTAAGAAATCTTCCCTGATCTTCTTGTTTATAATATTATCTTTACTTATAACAAAAGCAGAAAATTTTGAAAATTTTGAAAATTTTGAAAAGACGAGGGACATCCAGTCTAGGCATAGACACTCATCGTTTCTTGCCCCATCTGTGTGCAATTTTAGAAAACAAGAGAGACAGTGGTAGTGTGTCTATTTTAAGCTATTTTAAAGTTTATTGATATATTCACTTATGTAGATTTCCCCCCCAAAAAGTATAGAGTATTGCACTATACATGCCAGCATTTTGTTTTCCTACTCTTTTTAATTTTTTTTCTAATTTTGCTCACCTCCCTCTTCTTCTTTCATGAGACACATGTCAGCAACCTATTATAGATTTTCCCCGGGCAAATACAACCACAAAGAAACTTATTTAAATAGATGCTTATAAATACATATGTGGAAAATACTCTTCTGTTGTATGCCGGAGTTTGACAAATGTGGGATCGTATAAAAGACACTTTCCTGCATTTCGCTATTCTTAGGTTATGACCTCATGGAATTCCTTCAAGTTAACCAGAGCCAACCTAGTTAGCCCCTTTTTCATGGTTGCATAATATTCCACAGTATGTGCCAAGGAAAACAAGTGCAGGAAGAATACAACAAAAAACGAATCATCTTACAACACGTGGCCCCTTGAAGCACATCTGAGACATGCGGGACACGGCATTCCTACAGGGTCTCATGACTAATGTTTTACTAGATAGTAAAGGGTAATCTTGTCTTGACAATCGCCAGACCTCCAAGGTCCCGTAAACCTCACTTTCAACATACACAAATTTCAGAGACTTTCTTTTCTTTCTTTCTTTCTTTCTTTCTTTCTTTCTTTCTTTCTTTCTTTCTTTCTTTCTTTCTTCTTTCTTTTCTTTCTTTTCTTTCTTTCTTTCTTTTTCTTTTTTTTTTTTTTAAGATTTTATTTATTTATTTGACAGAGACAGCCAGCGAGAGAGGGAACACAAGCAGGGGGAGTGGGAAAGGAAGAAGCAGGCTCATAGCGGAAGAGCCTGATGTGGGGCTCGATCCCATAATGCCGGGATCACACCCTGAGCCGAAGGCAGACGCTTAACGACTGAGCCACCCAGGAGCCCCTCATAGAGACTTTCTTATCCCAAACCCCCTAACCAACTGATCAGTCCCTCCTCAAAATGCAAGTGCCCTCTTTCCGCCCACGGGCCCTGTCCCCATGTTTAATAAAAGCACCTTTTTGCACCGTGAGACTTTCTCAAGAATTCTCTCTTGACTGTCACACTCAATGACCCTGAATCAGCGTGGATGCACCAGGAGACATTCAACCACCCTCCACTGTTGGACACTCGCTGTTCCCTGTCGTGTGTGTGTGTGTGTGTGTGTGTGTGTGCATTTATTTGCCACTATAAACTATGCCACATTACATCTATACTTTATGTAGCAAGGCTTTTACTTCTTGGAATAGATTGCCAGTAATGGGATTGCTAGGTCTAAGGACAGATGAACGTTTTTTGTTTTAAAGATTTTATTTATTTGAGAGAGAGAAAGAGAGAGGGAGAGCATGAGAGCAGAGGGAGAGGGAGAAGCCGACTCCCCGCTGAGCAGGGAGCCTGACGTGGGGCTCGATCCCAGGACCCTGAGATCCTGAACTGAGCCGCCCAGATGCCCCAAATATATGAATCTTTAACTGTGGCTTTGTCCAGACTGCTTTCCTAAAATCCTACCACAGTTCCCATTTCTACCTCTTTAATGTTTTCCACTGTCATGGCAATAAAATGATGTTTTGTTTTTCTCTAATGTGGTTTTTCCTAGAAACTAAGGACTCTGCACATCTTTTCGTATACTTGTAGACCATTTGGATTTGCTTTTTTGGTGATTTAATATGTGGCGACGTGTCAGAACTCTCATAGAACTATATGATACACACACACGCGCACTTTGCCATTTGCCTTCAAAATATTGTTTTTCCAAATCTATAATTTCTGTATTGGTTTAGTTTATGTTGTTCCTCAAAACACATTTTTAATTTTCAAACATGTATTTTCCCCCACGCCCCCATCTTCTGGCTTTCCCGTGTGAGTCAAGAAGTGGTTTTTTTTGTTTGTTTTTTTGCATTTGATTTTTTAATCCATCTGAAATTGATCTTTTCCTAAGGTAATAAACGAAAATTTAACAACTTGCTCTTATTAAATAAGGCACCTCTGTGTTGTGATGTCTCTGTCATTGCTTCCGTCTGCTGTGTTGGGCCCAGGATGACCAGGACAGAGGCGGAATAACCGTACGTAGGATGTAGGATGGCTACATGGATAGAGGGTTGGCTCTGAGAGTCAAAGTTCAAAACCAGCACAATGGCTCACAGCAGGCTTCTCTTTTATGCAAGATGTCTTAGCCATGCCTGGCTGGCTCAGTGGGAAGAGCATGTGACTTTTGATGTCGGGGTTGTGAGTTCAGGCCCCACCTTGGGTGTGGAGATTACTTAAAAAAATAAAATCTTAAAAAATGTCTTAGAGGAAAAAATATTACTCCCAAGACCATAAAGTTGAGCATATCTGAAGAAAGCCTGTGCCAATCAGAAAGGGGCTCAGAACCTTGGAAGAATAAAAAGTTGGAATCAAGGAGACAGTGGAGGGAGAGGGGCTACTGTCGGGATTTTCGTTGCCTTGATGTGGGTGATTGTTTCCAGTGCCATTGCCCTGTACCAGCACATGACCTTGGCTCTGATTCCAGCTCGCTCTGTATCCCTGAAGATCTGGCTTCTCATGTGGTTTTGCGGTGGTGAGGCACGTCCCGATCTTTGGACACAGCAATCTAGCTCACATATTCATTTATTCAAGGATTTATGAGTGAACCAAACTGACAAGGTGTCTACCCTCAGGAAGCTTATTCTCTGGTGGGGGAAGCAGACCATAAGTAGGATCAATAAAATAGGACGTTAGCTAGCGATAGGGATGAAGGAGAAAACAAAATCTAGGAAGGGAGACACGAAATATGGAGAGAGGGATACAATTTTGAAGAAGACGACTGAGAAGGTGATAGCTAAGTAAAGACCTGAAGGGAGGGAGTGTGTGATCCACACACGTACTTAGAGGGAGAGCATCCCAAGTGCAGAAGCCCTGAGGCAGGAGCATGCCTGTAGCCCAGAGTGGCTGGAGCTGGTGAACCAGGGGGAGGGTGATTGGACATGATGTCACAGAATCAACAGGACAGATGCTATAGGGTGTCATAGGTCATTATAAGGACTCTGGCTTTTCCCCTGGGTCAGATCGGAAGACCTGTAAGGTTTTAAACAAAAGAACAACATCATCGCAGCAAAATTGAGCAGAAAATTGTCTCCAGCACTAGAAGAATGGGTAATTAATGACATAATCACACTGTAATATAAATGTATCAAATCGACATGCTGTGCCCCTTAGACTTACACATGTTATATGCCAACTATATCTCAATTTAAAAAATGGAGCAGAGGGGCGCCTGGGTGACTCAGTCAGTTAAGCGTCTGCCTTCGGCTCAGGTCATGATCCCGGGGTCCTGGAATGGAGCCCTGTATCGGGTTCCCTGATCAGTCAGGAGCCTTCTTCTCTCTCTGCCCCTCCCCTGCCTGGCTCCTGCTCTCTCTTTCTCTCTCTGTCTGAAAAAAATAAAATAAAATCTTTTTACAAAAATGGAGCAGAAAGTACAGAGATTTTGCACATACACCTCATTTCTACATGTGCACATCCTCCCCAACTGTCCATGTCCAGCACGACAGTAGGACTCTTGGTACAACTGATAAGCCTGCATCGACACACCATTATTACTCAGAGCCCATAGTTTACATTCGGGTTCAGTCCTGGTGGGGCACACTGTGTGGGTTTGCACAAACATCAAAGCTGAGGAAAGTTCCCCTCTGTTCCTGGTTTGCACGAATGGGTGTTGGATTTTGCCCAATGCTCTTTCCGGTTTACTTTTTAACAGCTGAGCTTTTTCTAATAAATCAATAAATTGGTCCTCTGGTGTCTGTTTCTGTGTCACAGCCTCAGGGAACTGGACTGATGCGGCCTGTTCCTGAGAGAATCTCTCAGCCTGACCTTTGGATGCTCGTGAAATCGGGGCTGTGTTAATTTTCTGGAGGAGGCCCCCCTCGTAAAGCTGTAGGGAGGACAGCAGGGCTGCCAGCTTCTCCCGATGTCCCCTGCTCGCCGTCAAAGCAGTGCTGAGGGCTAACCTCAGGCCCACAGCCTCCCTGAGCTTCCTTCCCGAGAGGCCTGGCAGGTCAGCGCTGCGGCTGACCTCAGGCAACGCACAGGAGACTGCTTTGGGCCCTGCGGTCGGGACAGAACGCTCACTTCCTCCCGAGTTGGGGAAAGACATCAGATCAGCAGTTCTCACCACAGCAGCTAGAGGAGAAGGAAAACTCCCTTTTCCAGGCCTGGCAACCACACAACCCCAGTAAATCCTCATGACCAGAGATGCCTCTAACGAGGAACTAAAGGCCTGCACGACCTGGACTATGCAAGCAGCCTTGGAAGTAAGATGATCGCAGAGGGTCCTTCTTTGTAATAATCTAAAGAAAACCAACTCTTCACCCTCTTCTTCATAATACATCCTCAGGACCTTTGATGGCATTGCTGGAAGTTTCTCGAATCAGTGGACTTCTCGCTCTGCCACCACTTGTCTCAGACTTTTCCAACTCATCTCTGCAACCCTTCACGCTCTATTGGTTTATCTTGTGCTTCCGATGAATCTCTTCCCTATGTGTGGTTTTGCACGTCACGCATTTGTCATTTGGGAAACCTTGGTTCATCGGGTTATGCGGATCTTCCAAATGTTGACACATTTCATCAGACAGTATCTAAAAAAAAAAAATCACACCTGTTAATCCTCTCGCAACAGAAAGGTCTTGTAAGAATGGGAAGCTCTCCAGCTCACGGTGGCAAGGACCGGTGCTCCAAAATTCGAAATTTTGCTGGAAAACTCGCATTTTATCCTTGGCAATAAATACTGTGTTTTCTTGTCAAAGCCATAGGCTTGCTTCGTTCGTTTTCAAGAATACGTCTTTTAAAGAGCCAGGTCTGAACACCCGGTTAGTCAGCTGTTCGTTCACAGTAGTCCGTGACAATAGTGGCTGGTTCTGCTAACAGCCCTAACAATTGCATAAGCGCTTTCCTGGGGCCGCTGTCATATTCTCTGTGCAGAAGTGCTTTATCCGTACTTCCCGTTTTGTCCCCCATGATATTAAAAAACATGTATTTGAGGGTTGAGATTTAATAAAATTAAGAGTTGTTTCTGCTTCACCAAGGACATTCTTATGGGAAACTGGCTTTTTTTTTTTTTTTTTTTTTTTAGGACAGGTGCATGATGGTGAAGAATACAATGACCGCTGGTCCAGTTTTGTGTCATTGTCCAGATTCCTGTTAAGGTGTAGGAAGTTTCACCCACCATTTAAAGATTTTATTTATTTGACAGAGAGAGAGAGAGAGAGAGCGCGCACACGCAGGGGAAGCAGGAGAGGGAGAAGCAGCCTCCCCGCTGAGCAGGAAGTCTGATGCGGGGCTCGATCCCAGGACCCCAGGATGATGACCGAGCTGAAGGCAGTTGCTTAACCAACTGAGCCACCCAGATGTCCACCTCCCCCCCCCCTTTTTTTAATGGAATGAACTTTTGATTGTTTTTGCATTGTCAGCGCAAAATATTCACCTGGTGGAAAAGGCACTTTAATGTCTTAGTATGATTATGATAAATAATTTTGATGATGCAGACCTTGTGAAAGGGTCTCAGGGCAGTCAGACACTTGAGTCAGACCTTAGGAATTGCTAGACTAGTACAAGAAGGTGACATCTCAACACCAGCCTCTTGCCAGGAGCAGGTAGCGGGGACCCCTTCAGCCCCTAAGGCATAGAAAGGCTTAGTTCTGATTCTGGGTAGATGGGCCTGGAAGGCCATTAGCCAGGCCTCACTTAAAGCAAGCAAGTTTTGTGGGTTTTTTTTTTTCTCCCCCTCCAGCATCTCCTGGGCCATGCTCTGTGGATCAACCCCAGCCCTTCCCTGGGAAGAGCTCGTTCACATCTGGCGAAGCAGACCTGCGCAGAACGAACCCTCCAAGACGCCATATTGGATGCTGTGTGGGGATGTGCTCTGGGAACTCAGCCAGCCTGGGCACCAGGGAAGGTTCTGGAGTAAAAGGCAGAGGAGGAAGTGAGAAGGACTTTGGAGGCGAGAAGGACTTCTCTAGGCAGAGCGTGGGGGAGGACATGTTAAACTGTAGGCATTGCTTGAGCAAAGGCACAGGCTCAGAGGTGTGAAAGCCCACTGAAGAAAGGGTGCAAAGAGGTATGGCTTAAAGTCTAGTGTTCCAAGATCTAGGTGGCTAGATCAGCCAGGGTGTTTAATGCTACATAGGGAGCTTGGACTTTATTCAGCAGCAACAGGGAGTTCATCAATGATACCGGAGATTTTATATTTAAGGCAAATCCTTATTTTCCTAATGAAAACATTTTTTTAAAATTAAGGGATCAACCTGGATAAATTTAAACTTCTAGGAATGTCGATGAAATAGTCAGATGTCGAATTATAATATCTAATTTATTTTGTTACACATGCATATTTAAAATAACATTATATACAATAATACGTCAGTACAAAATATTGCTTTCCCCCCATTCTTACATGTCAAGTAACAATTTTATTCAAAGCCTCTACATGCATCTTAGACATCGATGTCTTCATCATATCCAGAGCCACTTTCTTCAAGTATATATCCTTCAATTGCATCTAAGTTGTCTGAGATGCAGCATTTTAAGATACTTGTCTGATACTGCCATTGGAAAGTTTGATCCAAGTCACCCCATTAGGACTGTTCTCCCTCCATCCCCAACTTATCACGTAGGCGAAAGTTTATAATCCTTACAAACAAAAGTGTGCACTTATTGCTTTTGAAGTTGCTCTTTGAAAGGCTGGTTTACAAAACCTAACTCTTGCAATAGTGAGGGCATGCCCCCAGAATAATTACGAAGTTTCTTCCCACCCCTCTTTTCACCCATCCCAGTAGAAGGAGCCTATAATGGTTCTTGCATGGGTCGGTTGTATGGTGGGCTAAAATGTGAGCGGAGACCGGAGGTAGAGCAGTTGCAGGAGATGACAAGACCTAGTTACGGGTGTGACTGAAGCGAAATACAGTCTTGAGAACGAAAAAGGGCAAAGAGTTCTAAGGTGGGTTGCTGGGTAGATCGTTATCATCATGGACAGTGAAGTGTCTTGGGGGTGGGAATGAAGGAGTGAGAAAGATAGCTGGTAGCGTCCGGGAGCCGGGCAGCGGGCAGAGATGAGGACAGTCGCCCCACGTAGCAATGGAGGATGTGGAACAAGGATATGGAAAGAGCGTCGGCCAGCAGTGGGCAGTCATGCCAATATGCCAATTTGAAGTCCTGGTCCAGTTGTGAGGGGGGAAGGGTGGGGAGGAGTGTCGGGCCAGGAAGAAAGGGTATTTTGAGGAAAGAGATCCATGTGGAATAGACACGCTCTGGAGGAAGACTGAGATGATCAGGAAATCTGTGACTCACACAGAGGGGTCCACCCAGACTGCCCCCAACAGGTTCTTCGTGCTCTCCCGTAACACTCATTGCATGAATCGTCACTGTTTTCTAGACTGCAAGGAGGGCGCGCACTATGTGTGTTCTGGGGACTGCTGTACCCCCAGTAACTAGAAGAGCCATATAAGTCCCCAGGAAATACGTGCTGAAGAAAGAAACGGGGAGGAGGGAGATGAAGCGGGGCAGAAAGGAAGAACAAGTTACCACTGTCCTATGGGAGGGACTGGAAAAGGAGGACAGCAAGGGAGACAGGTCAAGAACGGCATAGTCCAGACCTCAGAGGGCAGCTGGCATCAAGGAGCTGGGTGACACAATGGAAGGAAATGGACCAGACAGGGATTGCACCGAAGATTCCACTGGGGCCTTGGGTGTGATCCCAACAGCCCAAGTCTCAGCCCTGGAGGAACATATCAGGTGCACTGTCCCTGGCAAAGGCACAGGGCACGGGGAGGGGGACAAGAGGGGAGGGAGCCCGTGGGGCTGAGACTAGACCGTGGCTTCTTCTAAGCCGTACCCCAGGGGGAGACACTTGCCTCGATGGTCTCAGACCTGCTCAGTGACTGAGACAGTGGGGTGGTGTTTGGGTGTTCCTGGCATTAACATCGGAATACTAATAAAGGATATATGTGCTTGTTTGGGTGACTCACGAGTAATAAGCCTCAAATTCCATTTCTGTGTAGCACGGGCATTTCCGATAAAAGGGAATGAAAATATTCAGTTCCCAATTTATAGGAACGATTTGAAGGCAGTGATTCTTGAAAAGTCTGGTCTCCGGAGCTGCAAGAACATCACCCGGAGATGTGTTAAAAAGGCAAATTCTCAGCCCTTACCCCAGACCGACTAAACCAGAAACGAGGTTAGGCCCAGAAATGCATGGTTTAACAAGTTCTCCAGGGGATCCTGATGCACGTGGAAGTTTACGAACCACTGCTTTAGAGCAAGGGATGGATGGAATGTTTTAAAGCCACAGTCCCCCCTTTCCGGAAAGCTCCCGCATCTGCTGGACCAGTCTTTAGCGAGTACCCACAAGCAGCACAATGTGAGAAGAGCCGAGGGCGATTTATGACAGGGCAGAGAGGTGGGGAAGAGGGCAGGTTCACTGCCTGGATCGGCCTCCGTGGCCTCTGAAGCCTCAGCCTCCCTCATACGAGGGGAGAGCAGGTACTTACCTTCCAGTGCACAGTGATAAGTACTCAGTTCTGTTGCTTATTGTCATTATCATGAAAGGAGAACTCAGAAAAGAGCCCATCACCTCACGGAATCAGCTCAATGGCTAGCCCAGCTCTTCCAAGGCCGGGATTTTGCCTCACGCGTGGGTAACTTTACACTGCTAGCCTTCTCGTTTCTGGTTTCTAAGAATTCACATTCCCCAAAGCTCTGCAGGGAGCCCCAGGGGGCTCAGACGGATCCTTTGGCCTCTTCTTAGCCTACCTCACTCAGAGAGATTTGCTTGATGGCCTCAGACATCAAGGTGCTGCCCCTCGTCAACCAGGTGTTCAACACCCGAATGTTCTAGTCTTGCAGGGAGTAAATGGAAGAATGGCGTGGCGGCCAGTCCTCAAGGGGCGGGTGCTCTCGGAAGAGCGAGCCCTTCTTAGGCCCCTTCTACCCTGTGGGTCTCCTTTATGGGTCAGGAAAGCCTAGTGACCCCCTGCAGGTCTCTGTAAGGAAAGGGTGTTCAATCATCGGCTCAAAAGGCTACCTTGAGTCAAGAAACACCAGCAATTATAGAGGGAGCGTCCGACGCGTATCCCCTCCTCAGCAGAATGGGAGCTCCGGGTGGCCCAGAAGTTTATTTCCCGTGTCCCTGCACTGTAAAAGGAGCCCGGCCCTCGCAGGCGTTACAAATACTTCGGAAACGGCAAACATTTGCTAAACCAGTGGCTCTGTCATTAGAAGGAAGAGAAGGTTGCTCTGTCAAGAGGAGGAGACCGAAGGTCTGGGTGGAGCCCACTGGGTTCTGGTGAGCACGCCAGGCCGGGCCCGCCGCTCAGAGCTCCGCACCGCGTGGAGGCCCACGGCGGTGTTTAGCTGGGGCCTTTCCACGACGCGCATGGTGGGCAGGGCTCTCACGGCGACAGGCCAGCCGGGGATCTTTTAGGGGTGAGCCTGAAGGCACATTCAAGATGGGGGACTCAGATACCTGAAGTCGGGAAATGCCAGTCCCCAAAATCCTATTTGCTCCTTGGCAATTCCCAGGTCCCTCTGAGCTAAACTTGAGCCCGCTTTTTCTAGGCACCCTGCCTGCCCACCACAGGCCCAGAGGGCCCAGCTGCCCCAGCCTGTGCTCACGAATACGGGGTCCAGCTCAGCAGCCGTGGTGTCAGTGCCTCAGCGGTGCCTGGGGGAGGGGCACCACCACCCCTGGGCAAGGGGCTTAATCATTCCAGGTGAGTTCGGACACCCTCATTGTACCAGAGCAGGCGGTTTGAGGGGCACAGGCTGAGGAAATATTTGGTTGCATAAAGTTACTAAGGCAGAAATACTCACTACCCCCTGTGACAGGCAAGCAGATAACTTCCTCCTCCCTGAGCAGGAATGTCCTCTAGGCTTTTGCTCATACGGATCCTTCCAACACTCGCCATGCCGTGGCCATTTCCCCCTGTCCCAAACCCCTACAGTACCACAGTTTTTACTCCCAGCCATTCCCAACCCTGGCCCGGCAGGCCTCAAGTGCCCACAGTGCTTATCTGTAAGGGGCCTCATAAGGTAAGTATTAGCATGGGTCTCCTAAGTTGGAACCTGGAGGGTTTCGCTGGGATTTACTCCTGCTTATGGTTCAGCCAAAGGCCAGACATCTTGCCTAGTCCATATAAATGGTCAGCATGTACCTGTTTTGTAATAATCACGGCCCCCATTGGTAGAAATGCCCTCTATTTCTGGGTTTATTACAGTTGCTAAAAGTGGGGATGGTGCTTATCCTTTAGAAGGATGTTGGGAAGCATGAAAAGGTCCTGGTCCAGAAGGCCTGAGTTCTAACCGTGACTATCCCACAGTAGGCTAAGGACCTGTGCCTGAGTAACTCTTCCCTATAAAAATGAGGGAGTGTCTTTTAGCTCCATGAGTTGAGGATTCCATTTTGAGAGAATTCACAAAATGACCAAAGGTTTACTAAAGAAAAATTCTCCCGAATGTAGGGGTATTTTGCAAACACGCTGAGGATGCATGATCAGGAGTTGATTAGAACAGTCTGGTAGTACTTTAGTCAAGGTCCTTTTGGTTGCAGGTAATAAAAAGTCACTTTAGACTGATTTTTGAAAACCTAAGATGCATTCTAAGGATACCTGAGGGATGAACAGAGTCCACAGAAGGATAGAGAACCAGATCCAGAAACCCATGAAGTAAGTAGCTGATCTGACTTGCTCGCACTCCTGTTCCTCTATTTCTACTTCTAAACCTCTCTGCTTGTCCATGTAGTGCGGCCCATGGGTCCTGACTTTCCAAGGGCTCCACACAAGCTGCAAACCAAGAGGGTCCCTCTCCTTCCCCTTGCAAAATTCTTAAGAAAAAGAACTGTCTTGGGCCTGTTTGGATCAGAAGTTTGATCATCTGGTCTCATCAACTGGTGTGTGGGGGAGGGGAGAAGAGGGAAAGGTCACTGGGTACACAGGCGTGGTCCCCTCTCCTGCAGGCAAGAAAGCAGGGTCACTGTGAGTCAGGCGGGTACCCCCAAACAGTGTCAGGAGAGAGAGAGAGAGAGGTCAGCTGCTTCAGCAGCTGCTTAGCTACTGGTACTTAAAACAACAAAGAAGTCTGTAACTGGCTACAATTCAGAGTGACCTTCCCCTCCAAATTCCTACTGAACTCATCACAGCTCCAGAAATGCACATGACTACATTTCATAAAGCTATACTGAATACTGAAACCCAAGTTGAAATGGTTACAAAAAGTTGCTCCCTGTTTTATTGCTCTTTGCTGGACTGGGCTGACATGAAGACATGGCAAGTTACAAAAGGTCCCCCTTTTGCACGAACATCTTTTCTAACAGTTTCTAACACGACGTCAAGAACATGATAAAGATGGATGTTTAATGGATTCCTCGAGCCTGTGAAAGTCCTGCCGAGGCATCGTATTTTGTGGGCGCACCGCACAGAGCCTGGAACACAGTGGTGCTCAATGTCAGACTGAATCCAATTCCAATTGTAACGTAAGTACAAGGATCTACTTCCGATCAAATATGAAATCCAGCTAATAATTTCGGGCCACAATCTGCTTCTGTGTCCCACAGCAGGTGGGGCGGAAGGAAGTAACCAAGTCTCCAACTTGCTATTCTTCTCTTTATAAGAACCTTATGACTACTGGTATCTCCAGCTCAGAAGCACAAAATGTATACAAAGAAATTACTATATATTAACTGAAAGCATGAGTTTAAATAGCCTAGAGTCTTACAGAAATTGTTATTCCAAAACATGCAGAGGCAGCAAGAGTCACCCAAAACCACATTTTATTCTATGACCTTTATATTGCTTTTCTGTTACTTAATGGTTGAAGCAAAGTGAAAGGATGGAAATACTTTGTTAAAAGAACAAAATGAGTTAATCACAGCAAATACACCTAATAAAACCTCAGGTCTATGCCATATACTCCAAACACAAGGCTAAGTCCAGGAGTGGCTCATGTCTGGGTTTTTGTAAAGCAAACGGAAATATTTGGAAGAATCAAAACATTTCAGTAGAAGAGCCATAAATGCCCTGAAAGCAGAAAGCTGACACAATTTTAAATATAATTCATGTATATATATATTTTTAAAATCAAACACAATTAAATAGAATATGGTTTAAGTACATGAATACTTTGCTTTAGAAGAATAACAGAGGTGGTACATAGTACCAAAAACTTATACACAGCCTTTTTGCTTCTTCTGTTGATGAAACAGTGTGCCTCTATACAATCAAATATTGCAATGGAATAAATTCTCTATTCATTCAAGACTTTCTCAAGGACAGAGGTGATTAATAATTATATATTTATATATATATATATATTTCTTTTTTTTTTTCTTTTTTTCTTTTTTGCAAAGTCTGAGCAAAAGCAGTAACATCTAAGAGAACGTTCTTTCCCCCTCAGTCACGTGCACTGAAGCAGCATCGGCACTGCCTGGCCAGTGGAGTGTGCTCACCAGCGGGGCGGCCCTGCTGATGGCAGCGAGGTCCGGACCCAGTAGCTGACCGAGTGGAAGTGCAGTGAGGGAGTCTCCTGCTCTCGTAAAGACACAAAGAAAAAAGGCCACCAGCTGCACACTTCCCAACTCACGGCAAAGAAACGAGAGGCAGTCAGGGCTGAGTGCTTATCCTGCCTGCCCCAACCCTTGCTTGCCAATCTTATAAAAAACAAAAAATGAAAAAACAAAACAAAAACCATACAATCTGGGAAGAAACACTTCGTCCAAGGTATCACAGGGGGAAACTGGAGTGATTGGTACTCTTCCTTCTTTTCCACATGTATTCTGAAGGGAAAGTTAAGTAACCTGGAGCACAGTACTCGAGAAGAGCTAGTCTTCGTGCTCAAAGTAAAGGAGACTCATTTTTTGTTAGCAGGGGAGGCTGGTTTTCAGTATACTGCATCTCAGGAGCAATTAAAATGTGAACATTGCATACTGTCACCAAGGGGAAGGACAATGTCACTGAGACTTGACCTGTCAGCTAGCTTCCTTCCCAGCTAATGCCTCTGTGAAGGAAGACTGCCAGGGAGCCCTCGCCCCGTTCCGCTGAAGGAAAACAATCCGCTAGCACCGCACTGCCACTCTGAGCTGCCTGGCTCTCCGAGGGGCTGACTCACCTGTTTGTTTAGGAGGCCAAGCAAAGCACTTCCGGTACCTGCTTCAGGGTTCTTGTAGGGACGGGCCACCGCTGCAGAATGTGCATCAAACATCAGCTCTACGCTTATCTGCTCCCACAGTATGTGGTCCCTGTCTATTCCAGTGGACTAAAACTCTTTCATAAATGGGTTATTGCCATTGGAAAGCTATTAATTTTCTAGTAATGTAAACAATACCACTTTGTCTCTTTATGACTTTCACTGTGTGAACATCACGTGCAGCAATTATGTCTACATGTCACACATGTCACTCTGCTTATGATGGAAGTCTAGGATTGTCTGCCATTCTTTCTTGGGAACAACAGTGATAATCAGAGAAAAGAAATACAGTGCTTTGTTTTCATTGGCTGTGTTGAAGAATCCAACCAAAGGAAAATAGTTCTCTTATTTTTCAAAAGCAGATTTCCTTTATCTCAGGTCTTGAGTCATAGCTGAAAAAAAAAAAAAAAGAAGAAAAAGGTAAGGTGCATTTTTAAAACCGTGACGTATTATCATTACAGATTGAGAAGGGAACCAACACTTAGTGTTTACTACATACCAGCACTTCTGACAGTCAGCATCTGACTACAATCTTGAGGTAAAATGCTATAATCATCTTCATTTACATATGAATGAACGGAAGCTTTAAAAAGGTCAAGCAAGTCATCCTAAGGTTACATAACAAGGACTGGCACCCAGATCTGCTTTTATCGTTCCGCAATAGATAGAACAAAATATCTACTCTTTGACAGAGTAATTCCGCTTCTAGGAATTAAGCATAGAGCATACTCATAAGAGAGGGCAAAGATTTATATACACACACATTCATTAAAGTATTGTTTGTAACAGGGAAAAACCCAAAATAACTTAGATGACAATCCATAGGGGATTCATTGAATCAGGACAGGCGTAACACAAAATACTCTACCACCTTCAGAGCACCTAACACCAGGTTCCCGAGGCGGAGACCCCTTTACTCGCAACACTGGGGAGGAAACAAACACCCCGGGAGACAAGCTCCTTGGGACATATACACATGAAACAATTCAGAAATGCTATAAGGTAGTTTATGTTAAATGCCAAGTACATTCTACAGACAAGCATAAAGTAGGCCATTCAAAGCAGAGAGGCTTCAACACAGGCTAGAGAGGCTGGGTCTTCTTTCATGAAGTAGGATGTGCTATGTTCAAATAATCACGGAATGAGTATCAGAAGGGGATCTTAGGAGACTATCTTGTCCAATTTCTCCGATCCACTGATGAGGAAATAAGACTTGGAAACGTAAAGTAACTTTCAAAAGGTCACATATGTTCACTAAAAGTGGAATGAACAAGTTCTGTTTAGCCTAGCACTTTTTCCACACCAGGACACCGCCGATCCCTAAGGACAGGCAGGACAGGTATCTTAGTGAGCCAAAGAGAAGGGCTAGCAAGCTTAAAAAACAAAATACAGCAAAATATATCTGTATATCCTAAAAATAAAAAGCACATCATAATAAAATCTGAACACACAACTCAAATGAAAAGCCTTAAGTTTAAATACCTGCTTTCTAAAATGGTGCCTAAAAGGACATTTTCATATTGGTTTTTTTTTTTTTAAAGATTTTATTTATTTATTTGATAGAGATAGAGACAGCCAGCGAGAGAAGGAACACAAGCAGGGGGAGTGGGAGAGGAAGAAGCAGGCTCATAGCAGAGGAGCCCGATGTGGGGCTATCCCATAACGCCGGGATCACGCCCTGAGCCGAAGGCAGGCGCCCAACCGCTGTGCCACCCAGGCGCCCCGACATTTTCATATTGTTAAACATTTGATCCTCAAAGATAATGGGGAATCACAACTTCATAAACCTTTATCTTGCTCTTTGCTATTTTAGGTTTGTCTGAGCCAGTGAGGATAAATATAGATAAAGATTATCACCCTTACACAGAAAAGAGGATAGAATCTGCAAAAGTGAACAGAGCTTTGGTGTGAATCAGCTCAGTGCAGAGTTCAAAATTAAACCAAGCTCTGGTAATGACAGTTCTCAGAGTAAACAGCTGGCGAAGAAAGGGGGATGCTGGGCCGTAATATACGTGCCAGCCCTCCGAACTACTGTGGGTTATGTGGGATGTCATCTGAACATATTTAATTCCGATTCCCAATTTTTGCTAATGTAAATAACAGAGGAGTAGTTTAATGCCTTCAGAAGGAACATGAGCAGAAATTCTCCAACTGCATGAAGTCTCTGTGAATCAACTCAAGTTAGAGAAAGTAAAACTGCTAAAGAAACTGGGAACATCTGGCTTGAAGAGAGGACTGGGTGTGTGGGGGGTGGTACGCTATGTGGCGGCCCTCAACTTTCCGCAGGCTACCTGCGTGGCTCACACACACAGCAGGAACCAGCTGGTGAAGCTATACAGAAACAGAGTATTAGCTTGTGGATATTCTGGATACAACTCTTTTCTCAGAAAGCTGTTTTGCAAAGATCATCTCCCAGTCTATAGCTCGCCTTTTCATTTTCTTTACAGGGTCTTTTGACAAGCACAAGTTTCTACTTTTGATAAAGATCAATTTATCGGTTTTTCTCCTTTATGGCTCATGCTTAGTTTGATCTAAGAAATCTTGCCTAACCCAAAATCACAAAGATTTTCTCCTACGAGTTTTAGTTTTAGCTCTGACATTTAGGTCTATGATCCATTTTGAGCTGATTCTGTATGTGCAATAAGGAAGGGGGTTCATTTTCCTCCCATATATGTATCTAGTTGTTCCAGTACTGCAAACTACAAAGACTTTCTTTTTTAGTATTGAATTACCTTGGCAGATATGTAAAAAATCAATTGACTTCATATATTTGGGTCTACTTCTGTACTCTCTTCGCGCTAATATCACTCTGCCCTGATCATGCAGCTTTATAATAAATGTGTCCACGTACTGTTAGTCTTCCAATTTTCTTCCCCCTCCCGCACGTTTGTTTGTATTTTTTTGTTATTCTAGTTACTTTAAATCTTCCAATAAATTTTAAAATCATCTTGTCAATTTCTACAAAAAACCCTGCTGGCATTTTTACTGTGATTGTACTGAACCTATCAGTAATCTTGGATAATCTTGTACAGCATGGAGAGCAGAGGCAATACTGTATCACATATCTGAAAGCTGCTGAGAGAGTAGATCTGAGAAGTTCTCATCACAAAAAAAATTTGCGATGACCATTTGCAACGTATATAAATATCAAATCCTTATGCTGTATACCTGAAACTAACATAATGTTATATGTCAGTTATACCTCAATCATTATCACCACCACTATCATCATCCTGGGGAGAAATGGCACCTTAACAACACTGAGTCTCTTGATTCACAAACATGATTTGTTTTTATTTAAATCTTAATTCTGCTCAGTTGTACTTTATATTGTACAAATCTGACATTTTGTTAAATATATTCTTGGAATTTTATGTTTTGGGAAGCCACTGTAGATTGTATCCTTTTTAAAATTTCAATTTCTGTTAATTGCTAGTATATAGAAATGTACTTCACTTTTGTATATTAACCTTATATTCTTTTGCATTGCTAAACTTAGTTCAAATGCTTTTTTGTAGATTCCTGAAGATACTACCGTCCAACAGACCTTTCTGTGACAATGGAAATGTTCTGCGTTGTGCATACGTGGCTAGTCACTACCATACTGGATAAAGCAGCCTCAGGAATGTTTACGTAAGTGATGAGGTCTTCTGCAAAGAAAACTAGTTTTACTCCTTCCATTACAATTTATAGGCCTTTTTTTCTTTGCCTTTTAGGATTTCCAGCGCAAGTATCCTTGCCTTCTTCCTAAAATCATGCAGTCTTTCCCCATTACATATGATTTTAGCTGTGAGTTTTATCAGGTTGAGGGGGTTCTGTTCTGTTCCCAGTTTCCTGAGAGTTTTATCATCAATGGTTGAATTTTGTCAAATTCTCTTTCTGCATCTATTGAGATGATCATGTATTTTTCTTTTCATGATAACAGCAACTGATATTTTCCTTAAAAAAAAAAAAAAGATTTTATTTATTTATTTATTCCAGAAAGAAAAGAGAGAGAGTGAGCGAGCATGACTGGGCTCAAGAACAGAGGGAGAGGGACAAGCAGACTCCATGCTGAGTGCAAAGTTTGACTCGGGGCTTGATCCCAGGACCCTGAGATCATGACCTGAGCTCAAATCAAGAGTTGGACGTTTAAACGACTGAGCCACCCAGGCACCCCAGCAACTGATTTTCAAATATCAAAGCAAACCTGCTTTCCTGGGATAACCCCACTTGTCATGATGTACTATCCTTTTTATACACTGATGATTGGTTTTCTCGTATTTATTTATTTACTTATTCATTTGAAAGCTCGAGTAGGGGGAGGGGCAGGAGAGGGAGCGACAGAATCTCAAGCAGACTCCCTGCTGAGTGCAGAGCCTGATGCAGGACTCAATCTCATGACCCTGAGCTGAAAACAAGAGTTGGACACAACCAACAGAGCCACCTAGGTGCCCCTTCTTGTATTTTTGCTAAGGATTTTGAGTGTATGTTTAAGAGAGACACTAGCCTGTAGTTTTCTTTTCTTGTAATGTCTTTGTCTGGCGTTAAGGTAATGCTAACCTCATACGATGCGTTGGGAAATACTACCTCCTCTTCAATTTTCTGGAACTTTGTCTAGAAATAGTATTATTTCCTCTTTAAATTCCATCTGGGCCTGGAGTTTTCTTTATGGGAAAGAAACTGACTTTCTCTCTCCCACCTCCCAATTTTATTGTTACGACTGACATAACAATGTATAAGTTTAAGGTGTATAATGTGATAGATATACATATATATTGTGAAATGACTATCACAGTAAGATTAATACCTCTATCACCTCACATAAATACCTTTTTAAAAAACAGTAAGAATACTTACAATCTATTCCATTAGCAACTTTCAAGTATATAATACAATATTGTTAACTACAGTCACCACGCTGTACATTAATCTCTAGAACTAATTCACCTCATAACTGGAAGTTTGTACCCTCTGATCAGCATCTCTTTATTGCTCCTAACCCCCAGTCCCTGGTAACTACTATTTTACTGTTTCTGTGAGTTCGACTTTTTTAGATTGCACATGTAAGTGAGGTCATACCGTATTTGTCTATGTCAGACTTATTACACTCAGCGTAATGTCCTCAAGGTCCATCCATATTGTCACAAATGACAGGATTTCATTTTTTTTATGGTTCAATTTTCTTGATTCATTCAACTGTCAGTGCCACTTGGGTTATTTCTATGTAACGCCTGGCTATTATAAATTATGCAATGAACATGGGATATAGGTATCTTTTTGAGGCAATAATTTCATTTTCTTCAAATATATACCCAGAAGTGGGATTGCTAGATCTATACGGTAGTTCTATTTTTAATTCTTTGAGGAATCTCCACACGGCTGTACCAATTTACATTTCCACCAGCAGTGAGCAAGGGTTCCTTTTTCTTACATCCTCGTCAACACTTGTTATTGCTTGTCTTTTTTTTTTTTTTTTTTAAAGATTTTATTTATTTATTTGACAGAGATAGAGACAGCCAGCGAGGAGAGGGAACACAAGCAGGGGGAGTGGGAGAGGAAGAAGCAGGCTCATAACGGAGGAGCCATGTGGGGCTCGATCCCACAACGCTGGGATCACGCCCTGAGCCGAAGGCAGACGCTTAACCACTGTGCCACCCAGGTGCCCCTATTGCTTGTCTTTTTGATAGCAGTTATCCTAACAGGTGTAAGGTGACACCTCACTGTGGTTATGATTTGCACTTCCCTAATGGTTCGTGATATTAAGCATCTTTTCATGTACCTTTTGGCCATTTGTATGTCTTTGGGAAAATGTCTTTCCAGGTTCTTTGCCCATTTTTTAATTTGAAATTTTTTTTCTGCTATTGAGGTCCGTATATATTTTGCATATTAATTCCTCAAATTCAATTTAATAGATACAGTATTATTCAGGTTACCTATTTCTTCTTGAGTGAGCTCTGGTAATTTATATATTTGAAGAAATTTCTCCATCTCATTCAAGCTGTTGAATTTATTAGCATAAAGTTGTTCACAATAGTCAACTATTATCATTCTAATAACTTTAGGATCTGTAGTGATGTCCCCTCTTTCAATCCTGGTATTAGTAATTCGTATCTAATCTCTTCTCCCCTACCCCCAGTCAGTCTTGTTAGAGGTTTATCAATTTAATTGGTCTTTTAAAGAGCCAGCTTTTGATTTTTCTCTATTATCTATGTAATTGATATTCACCTTTTTTTTTTTTAAAGCCCAACATAGGGCTTAAACTCATGACCCTGAGATCAAGACCTGAGCTGAGATTGAGTTGGATGCTTAACTAAGTCACCCAAGTAGCCCCATATTCACTTTTATCTTTAATATTTCCTTTTTTCTTCTTCCTTTGGGTTTAATCATTTCCTAGTTTAAGATAGAAGACTGAAAACTTTTTTTTTTGTCTAATATAAACATTTAATGCTATAAATTTCCTTCTAAGGACTGCTTTAGCAGTATTCCACAGTACTGTAAACATTTTCATTCAGTCCATAATATTTTCTAACTTCCGTTCTGATTTCTTCTTTGACCAATGGAAGACTAAGAAGTATGCTATTTAATTTCCAAATACTTGGGGGATTTTCCACACATCCTTCTGCAACTGACTTCTTGATTAGTTCCTTTTTGGTAAGAAAATAGACTGATTTCAATCCTTATAATTTATTGAAACTTGTTTTATGGCCCAGAATATGGTATATCTTGATAAATGTTCTATGTGTTGGCCAAGAGAACGTGTACCCTGCTGCTGCTGAACGCACTGTTCTATAAATGTCCCCTAGGTCAAGCTGTTCGACAGTGTTGTTCTATCCATTACTGACACAGGGCTGCTGCAATCTCTAACTGTTGGAGATTTCGACAGCCATTATGGATTTGTGTATCCTCCCTGTAGTTCTATCAGTTTTAGCTTTATGCGTTTTCAAGCTGTTATCGGATGCACACACATTTAGGATTCTTGATGTCTTCTTGATGAACTGACTTTTTTGTCATATAAAATGTCCTTTTTTTTGCCTGGTAATATTCCTTGTTTTGAAGTTTTACTCTGACCTGTGCTAATACAGGCAGTCCAAATTACTTTTGATAATGTCTGTGTGGTATATCTTCTCCATCCTTTTACTTTTGGCCTATGTCTTCATATTTAAAGTGGGCTTCTTACAGAGAGCATCTAAGTAGGTTCTGCCATTATCTATGTAATCAGACAATCTCTGTTTTAACTAGACTATTCAGACCATTTATATTTAATGTGGCGATTAATATGATTTCATTTAAAACTACTATCTTGTTATTTGTCTTTCATTTGTCCCACAGGATTCTTTCTTCTCTTTCCCCCCTTTTCTTGAGTTCTTCTGTATTCAGTATTTTTTTAGGGTGTGGAAAATAGAAAAATCTATTTTTCTATAGATTGCATTTTCTCCTGACTGTGGGTCAAGTCTCTCTGCTTCCTTGCATACCCAGTAATGCAGTGGATGGCAGACACTGTTGTTTTTATACTGTTGAGTGCTGAACTTCATTGTGTTCCTTTAAAGAGGGTTGGCCTTTGCTCTGGCATGCAGTTGTTACTTACAGAGCTTGATCCATTCAAAAGCTGCTTTCAAGGTTGGTTAAAGTACTTTATTCTAGGGTTTAGCTCCAGTAGTAAGGCATAATGTTTCTGAGGACACTATCCAATGTCTTATACATTATAAGATCTATCCACACTGGTCAGTAGGGGTGTGACCTATTCCTAACCCCATGTTTCAGGAATGGCTCAGTCTACTAATTTCTGGTAGTTTTTTCCCTCTCCATGGGAATTTTCACCCAATACATGTATAGATCAGTATTTGGCCAAGGACTTCAAGGGACCTCTCATAAGGAGATAAACTCTGGAGCTTTCTTTCTGTGAAGCTCCTTTTCTGGTATACTGCTCTATGACTTCTAGCCACCTTGGGCTATCCATACTTTGATTTCTGACTCCTTAATTCAGCAACACTATGAACTCTGTTAGGCTCTCCCCTCCCTGCACTTTGAAAATTGCTTCTGGGCAGTGAGCAAGGGATCAAGTCAATGTTACCCTTCTTTCGAGGATTACAGACCTCTACTGCCTATTGTCCAGTATCTGGAAATAGTTGTTTCATTTAGTTTGTTAGTTACCCAGTTGTTCACGATGAGAGGTCAGTTTCTAGAGCAGCTAATCCTTCAAAGGCAGAAGAATCATTTTCCTTATGTCCTTTTTTATTTTTATATATCTGGACTCAAATTCTTTCCAGTTTTATACAAGCTAGATCAGAAGTCATCCATACCTTTGTAGACTTCTCTAAAGGTTGATCATATTGTGCCTGTTGCATAACATCACTGACTATCATTTTAGCAATCTTCCAAGCTAGCTCTTCTTGGGCCTAAAAAAAAAAAAAACAAACAACAACAGAAAAAACCCAATTCAAACTGTTGATAATGGTTATTCATTAGAAAAATCAAGACTTACATTATCAGTGCTCTCAACACAATTATATATGCATATCATGTCCACTTCTTTGGATAAGCAGCACATTCCACATCTGAATGGACCTGGACCACGCTCTGGCTACTCTACATTAACGTGCTGTTCATTCACTGTCTTCTACGGTCAGCTACTGGGTATCCAACATCATGACTATTTTCATGTTAGATGATCAAAACAAAAATTTTTCTTTTTCCACTCACTTCTCTCAATGTACTTAACTAGTCAAAAAGCAAGCCTCTTCTGAAAACTGACAGTGAGGAAGGAAACATCTGAGCTTTTTGTTTCTACTGATGCCTGCTGGTTGATGAAAACCTGAAGGCATGGGTATTTTTCAGTGGCCAGAGTCTCTGAACCAAAGATCCTGCACTGCCCCCATGAGGCAACTGTCAGATGCTAAAAAGGGCCCACCCTTTCTTGTTACATCCTGGATAAAGGAGCAACGTGCCACGTGCCGCTTAAACACAGGAACTAAAGAAAGAGAAAACCTGAAACCTTACTTACACAAGGTGCCACTTATAAACAGGAATTTCTTTACAGTAAAAGTAGAATTTACCTCGTCAGTATTTCCTTGCACCCATTTCTTCATAGCTTGTGAGAACATGGATCCTGGTAAACAAAACCAAAACTGAATGTAGATTTCATACACAATTTTACATTTAAAAAGTGCTCTTATTCAAAAGCTACTTCCAGAAATGGATATTCTTTTTTTGCACAATCTCGTCTAAAATGTTAAGGAATATTAACCATTAATCGAAACTGATTATCTCCATTAACAAGTATTTAACTTGCAAACACCATGGTTCAAAAGACTCTGAAAGGCTGTTTCAGAGTTCTGGACTTTTCCTTCTATTCTCCTTTATCATCTAGGGTGAGATTTTCAGCAAACATTAAGCAAGCAGAAGAAAACTGACCAGGATTTGGTCTTAGATTAAGAATCTAGCAATACATCAGGAGATATCAATCTACTTGCTATATATCCAAACTTTTCAGACCAGCTCCTATACAAAAGGGTTTCCAGTAGAGATTACATTGTTACATGCTCGATCTCTGTTCTGTATGAATTAACTGGGTAAGAGCAGAGTTTCATTTTATTTTTTTTTAAAGATTTATTTATTTATTTGACAGAGAGACAGCCAGCGAGAGAGGGAACACAAGCAGGGGGAATGGGAGAGGAAGAAGCAGGCTCACAGCAGAGGAGCCTGATGTGGGGCTTGGTCCCAGAATGCCGGGATCATGCCCTGAGCCGAAGGCAGACGCTTAACGACTGCGCTACCCAGGCGCCCCAAGAGTAGAGTTTTAAATAGCCATGGTGTGTCTGAGCTACGGCACACCTCAGTCTCCTAGGAGATACACAAAAGCCTATCCACATCTGCACTCAGGTGCTGAGGAATCCCCAAGACATAGGCTAGTCACTTCTTCCGTGAATGGAATACATAGCTTATCTTTTTTTTTTTAATTTTATTTATTCATTCAACAGAGAGAGAGACAGCCAGCAAGAGAGGGAACACAGGCAGGAGGAGCGGGAGAGGAAGAAGCAGGCTCCCAGCGGAGGAGCCTGATGTGGGGCTCGATCCCAGAACAGCGGGATCACCCTTCGCCCTGAGCCGAAGGCAGACGCTTAACGACTGAGCCACCCAGGCGCCCCTACATAGCTTATCCTTTCATTAACACAGATAGGCTCCTGTCCTAACTCTGCTTTAAATCAAATGGTTGGTAGATTATTTCTTAGGCAAGATCCTGATTAATTCGATGACTGGATTAGAACTAAAAGTAGCACTCATGAAAAAGTACAAAACCTGGATCCATTTCCTTAATAATTTTCAGTATTAGCTAAAAGTCTGAATATTGGTCTAGTTAAACTTTATGGCCAAGCAGTCAACAGGGGCCACAACATTACGTGTTCTGCCTAAAGCTGCAAATGGCTGTTGAATTGCCCAATTGCTGCTCCCTCTTCAGACTCATCCAAAGAGTCACACTGTTGACACTCTCCTACTTGCTTATGCTCTCTCTCTTTTCCTTTTTAATACCCATATGCCTGACTCCTTTCTGTGGATTCCTTCCACCTTTAATATAGAACTTCTCCAGGACCCCATTCCCAGGCTTTTTCTCTCCTTCAACATATTTTCTTTGGAGTATCTCATCCCCTCCTGTGACTTTACCTTCAAAATGCAAATAATGAAAAAACCTGTCCTTGGGTGTTAAATTCATACTTACAAATTGTCCTAAGTTATCTCAAACTTAATGTGTTCCAAACTGAGCTCGTTTGTTCTTTCCTACCTACTCTTTTCTCTTATGTCTTCTATCTCAGAAATTAATTTAATCCTCTATTAAAAATCCGCATCATAAATTTTCACCCAGAGAACCACCTTCCTCATTTGCCCTCTATATGAAATCTGTCACCAAATTCCACCTTGAATGCAGTCTCTTGAATTCCCCTTTGGAAGTCTTAGAAATCTGACCTAATTCCTGCTACCATTATCCACCTTCAAATCCTCTTCTTCTTCTATCTACATTACTAGCTAATCCTGCTACCCGACTGGTTTCTCTGATACCAATTCATTCCTCTATCAGTGCCAGAAAAATGCATCTAGTTGGTACTCTGCTAACACTGGGGGCACACCTGGCTGGCACCGTCGGTGGAGTGTGTGCTCTTGATCTGCGGGCTGTAAGCTCGAGCCCCACGTTGGGTGTAGAGATTACTTAAAGATAAAATCTAGGGGCGCCTGGGTGGCTCAGTCAGTGAAGCGTCTGCCTTTGGCTCAGGTCAGGATTCCAGGGTCCTGGGACCCAGTACCGATTCTGGCTCCCTGCTCAGCAGGGAGCCTGCTTCTCCCTCTCCCCCTCTGTCTCTGTCCCCCTCCTCACGCTTTCACTTGCAGGTTCTGTCTATATAAATAAACAAATAATGTAAAAAAAAAAAAAAAAAAAAAGAATCCCCGATGCTTACACAACAGGAACACGCCAGGGCTTTCACAATGTACAATTTCATCTCCCACCACGGCATCCAGGCACTAGCATTGCCACTACAGAGACCACATGCTCACGTATTTTACAATTCCTTGTTATACTTTCTCCTAGAGGATTTGAATGCAACTTTGTTCTTTTAAAGATTTATTTTAGAGAGCGAGAGCATGCGTACACATGCACAAGAGCCGGGGGCTGGGGGTGGGAGAGGGAGAGACAGAATCTCTAGCGGATTCCCCGCTGAGCGCGGAGCTGGACCCGGGGCTTGAACTCATGACCCTGAGATCATGACCTGAGCTGAAATCAAGAGCTGGACGCTTAATCAACTGAGCCACCCAGGTGCCCCTGAATGTAACTTTTAAAATTACTTTGCTTGCCTTGAAAGCAAAGTTCTCATACTCTCAGAAGACTCTGAGATATACTCTTCTCAAAACTCAACCCTTTCCTCTGTACTCTGTACCCTTTCCTCTGTACAAACTGAAGCTATAGGCTAATAAATGATGAACATTCTTGCAGCTATCCTCAGCGAGGAAGGAGAGGAAGTGGAGCCGAACTGTCCCAACAGTGTTCTGAGCCAAAGGCCCGAGATTGCTACTGATCTGCTCTGGGATCCCAAACAAGTTATAATCTCCCAGAACCTCAAATGCTTCATCGGCAGAATAAAGAGGGAGTACACACACAGGCTGCTAAGAAATCTCCATTACTTGGGGTCTGAGAAGGCTTGAGAGTAGGGTTCTGTGAGTATCCTCAGAATAATACTCTGGGTAAGTCTGTGTCAGTTTGAAAAAATAATACTCTTCTTAAATTAAATAAATATGATCCATAATCTTACCACCTACATAATCTCTGCAGAAATCCCCCCAGATTAATTAATTAAATCAACAAGTAATTAATGAATGCTTATCATGTGGCAGGCATAATTTTAGAATCAGGGAATACGGTGCCAAATAAGATAGACAAAATCCCAGCTCTCAGAGTGGTGATATTACACTCAAGGAAGAGAAATAGACTATAAACGAGTATGCAAATAAATGAGTAAGATAACATCAGACAGTGGTAAGAAAATAAAAAGGTGGTATGTTAGTGGTACAGACGAGTTGAGTTCATGTGGGCTGGGAAGTCCTCTCTGAAGAGAGAATACTTGCCATGAGAAAGAGCTCATGAAAGACATGGCAGGGGGAACAGTAAATGGAGAGGCCCTAACAGAGAGGGGACCTCAAAAAAAGAACAAAGGAGATTCCAGTTAGATCCTAGTCCATCAAGAGGAGAGTGGTTCAAGGCAAAGTTGTAGAGGCAGGCAGGGAACATTCGTAGGTGACGGCAAAGATGCGATCCAAAGCTATGGGAGAAGAGATGGGTGGGTTATTAAGCAGTGAAGCATGAAGGATAAGAAAATTCAAAAAGTAGAGGAAAAGGGTATAATGAAAAGTAGAAGGCATCTCCCTCTTCTCATCCGTCAACTATGTTACATGTTTTGGGTATCCTTTCAGGAAAAAAAAAAGAATATGAATATATATGTATATATATTCATATTCCTCTAAAAATATCACACACAAGATCACCTATGATGTATTGCAATCCAAAGGTTTAACTCAAATCAACACTTTACGTACAAATCCCAGTTTACAAGAAACACAGGTAAGAAAGGAATAAACTGGGGGCGCCTGGGTGGCACAGCGGTTAAGCGTCTGCCTTCGGCTCAGGGCGTGATCCCGCCATTATGGGATCTGCTTCTTCCTCTCCCACTCCCCCTGCTTGTGTTCCCTCTCTCGCTGGCTGTCTCTATCTCTGTCGAATAAATAAATAAAATCTTAAAAAAAAAAAAAAGGAATAAACTGAATAGTACAACCAGGAAAATCCAGGTTGGGCATTTTATAGAATAACTAGCATAACAGGCTTGCGAAGCCAGGGTCATAAAAGAGGGACTAAACTAGATTAAAATAAACTCAGAGTACACCTTCTTATTTGTATCCTTAGGATATAGCATTGTCTCTGGCCTTCTGAGTAAATGAATCAAATCTGCTGGCTCCTGCATTAGGTCATTTACTTACCACAAAAATACATGACTTACAGACACGTCTGGACAGCTAAAGGAAGCACTGAGATATATGGATGCACTTACTCAAACTGCAGAAATTACTATTAATTGCTTTATGTTACATTAATAATGCAAGTAACTTGATGGATGAGCCTGCTGGTAGATGATATAATCCTACTGCCTCTACCTTCCAACACAACCCAAGTCTGACCGTTCTTCCACGACCTAAATCACAACTGCCACCATCATCCTCTCCTTAGACCACGGCAAGAACGTTGTTTCCCTGCTTCTCCTCTTAAACCCCTACACTCTATTTTCCAAACAGCCGCCAAAGCCACACCTTTAAAACATGAATCACATCCTGGGAACCCCTGCTCCAACTTCCAACTTCCTACCATGGTCTGTGAGAGCCCCCCCAACCTTACTCGCCTCCTCTGCTCATCCCTCTGCTCACTCTTCAGCCACACTGGTCTTGCTGCTGCTTGATCATGCTGGGCTCTTAAACTTCAGGGTTTGCCTTTTGCCTTCTGCCAAGAACCTCTTCCTGCAGATCTTGCCAGGCTTACTCCCCCATTTTGCTCAGGTCTCTACTAAAAATGCAACTTCCTCAGTGAGACCTTTCCTGACAACCATTTTCTTTTTTAAGTAGGCTTCACGCTCAGCATGGAGCCCAGTGCGGGGCTTGAACTCACAAACCTGAGGATCGAGACCTGAGCTGAGATCAAGAGTCAGACGCTTAATTGACTGAGTCACCCAGGCGCTCCTCCAGACAACCACTTTTATTTTTTTCTTTTACAGATTTTATGTGTTTGTTTATTTTAGGGAGAGAGAACGTGAGCAGGGGGAGGGGGAGAGGGAGAGAGAAAGAGAATCTCAAACAGACTCCATACTGAGTGCAGAGCCTGTTGTGGGGCTTGATCTCCCGACCCTGAGATCATGAACTGTGTCAAAATCAGGAGTTGGACACTCAACCAAACGAGCCCCCCAGGCACCCCTGACCACCACTTTTAAAACAGAACTCCCCACTATTCTTATGTTTATATATATAAACACACACACACACACACACACACACACACGGTATTCTATTCACTCTCTCCTCCACTATAATGTGAGCTCCACAAGGGCTGGAAATTTCATTTTCTTTTCAGAATCTAGAACCGTAAATGCACAGGGCAGGCACTGATATTTTAGAATGAATGAATAAATGAATAATATGAAGAGACTGAATAAACCGAAAGAGCAGAGGCAGTGTTTGGCAAAAGTTTCTTGTATATCTTTAGCTACTAACT
Organism: Ailuropoda melanoleuca; assembly: GCF_002007445.2. Lineage (NCBI taxonomy): Eukaryota > Metazoa > Chordata > Mammalia > Carnivora > Ursidae > Ailuropoda > Ailuropoda melanoleuca. Next base: position 10,810,057 of record NC_048234.1, on the reverse strand, counting down.
CCATATCTTAATTCCTGTGTGTGTGTGTGTGTGTGTGTATGTGTATAAAAACCCCGCAAACACCCAACACCTATCCTCTAGAGCAACAGCACTTCTTTATGAGATGTCAGAGGAGTAAGACCAGCTTTTTTTTTTTTTTTAAGATTTTAATTATTTATTTGACAGAGAGAGAGAGAGTCAGCGAGAGAGGGAACACAGCAGGGGGAGTGGGAGGGGAAGAAGCAGGCTCCCAGCAGAGGAGCCTGACGTGGGGCTCGATCCCAGAGCCCCGGGAGCATGCCCTGAGCCGAAGGCAGACGCTTAACGACTGCGCCACCTAGGCGCCCCCAAGACCGGCTTTTTAAAAAGTTAATGAGCTCAGAGATTCCTTAATACTGGAGATGCCATGATCCTCACGGACAGAAGCCACCTGAGGACGGTGTAGAGCCCTTCCTGGCCGCTACCCCACAGAGGCTGTCTAGCACTTCCTCTGCTCCAAGGCTGCCCGTAACCGCTTCCTCCTATTCATGCTTTACCCAATAAAAGATGCTACTAGACTCTAAGTTTCTTAATGGCAGGATCTGTATCTTCTAACCCGCCCAGTGGATAGGAGTGCACAGAGGCACTAAAACATTTACTGAACGAACTGTGTAGACTTCTTTCAGTCTTTAAACTTTTCCTGACCACATACTTTAGACTTCTTTGGCAAAAGAGGAAATAAAATCAATTATTTAAATAAACTAATAAGGTGAAATGGGTAACAGGCCCTTTTTTGGTCTAAATTTTTTCAACAATTGTTCTATTTTTTGCTTACTCTGTCGATGTATATCTGATCCAAAAGTAGAACGCTCATAACATCAGGTGGTATGATTCATTACTCAAGCAACAGTTGCATTAAAAAATAAACATCATATGGGGCACCTGGCTGGCTCAGTCGGTAGAGGAGCACACGACTCTTGATCTTGGGGTCATGAGTTTGAACCCACGTAGAGTTCATGTAAAAAAACTTTTTAACAAATACACATAATAGGAATGCAGTCCTATTAAATTTAATAGGAAGATTAACAACAGCTCTTAATTTTAAACGCACTTATCAAAATAGAACATTTTTCCTTTTTAAAAAGTTTTTAAAAAATTATTTATTTATTCTAGAGAGAGGGAGAGAGAGAGGGAGCACCCATGCACACAAGTGGGGGGGAGGGGCAGAAGGACAGGGAGAAGCAGACTCCTTGCTGAGCAGGGAACCCTACGTGAGGCTTGATGCCAGGACCCTGAGATCATGACCTGAGCCAAAGGCAGATGCTTCACGGACTGAGCCATCCAGGCACTCCTGGAGCATTTTCTTCTTACAAAAATTAGTATCTTTTACTCAAGACAATACTGTCAATTCAATCACACTGAAAAATTTCTAGATCCCAACTGAATGGATCCACATTGGTTTCCAAAATCTTCCTGTGTAGACCAACTGTTTGGAAGTTGAGATCAGTCACAAATAATGTTCTTGTCAAAAAAAAGACTTTTATGTTTAACTCTTGCAGTTGACTGAGCACTCTCCTGACAAAGGATCTGAATTTCAACCTATGAATATTTTCCACAAATATTTCATAATAACTTCTAGCAAATTAGAGGAAATTTAATGAACTAAAGGGTCTCAAGACAAACATTAAGTCCAGCCTGGATTGGGTATTCACCATCTTTAATAGAAAGGTGACATTCTTTCGTAAATATGTGCTTTCTGTAATGGTTAAAGCAAGCTGACTCACTTTTATTCAGAGATGCAACTACATGTAGCCCTTGGGCTCAGTTGTGATATAAACCCAAGTGAGAGATAAGACAGTTACTTCATAAAATAGATCTTAAGTGATCCTTCACTTACAGTCAATGACTGATGTGAGTGAAGGCTTAACACGGAGTAGAAAAACACCACAAACCTTTTGATTTCTTTACATCAGGTTCAGGCTCAGATTCTCGGATGAATTGCCCCAAGTCACTTACTCTTCCAAATGTCATCTTCCTAAATAAGTACAAAAAGAAGAACATGATTTCTAACAATCAATATTAAATTAAGGAAAGAAAAATTAAAAAAAAAAAAGGAAAAAAGAATTCCATTCTTAAGCATCTCATCTAAATCTAGAAGCTAGAAATACAATTTATAGCTAGCTCATGTTATTCAAAGCAAAGCTTATTTCAAATAGAGCTGTCCCCCAAAGAAAGCAAAATAATCTTTAATTCAGTGTAATTCCATTCAAATCCCAAAAAGGTTTATGAAACATGATGGGTGAAGAGATGGCTCACAATACTAAAATTTCTACAGAAGAGGAAAGGTGTAAGAATAGTCGAGATAATTCTGTAAAAGAGATAAAAAGGTAGGAACCTGCCCTAGATCAAAATGTGTATTACAAAGTACAGTAATTATATATAATTATACATGCTATAAAGCTATAACAATATAAAAGTTAAAAGGCAAAGAACACAGTTAAAGATCTTATTTAACAGACATCACATCAATAATGAATATTAAAAAACATACAGAATCCCAAAAAGTCACTAAGAAATCATCCAACAGAAAAACGTAAAAAGGAGACGAATACTCAACTCATGGAAGAAAAACCTGTTAACCAACAAAATGCCGAAAGAAGTTGAATGTTGTGAGCAGGAGTCCAGTTGGTTAAAAAAAATTAAAGTCTGCTACTTGGTGTAAGGAAGTAAATAAAAGGAAGTCTTTTGCTATTCTGTGTATAACTGCAAACAACTTAAATACTCAATATTTCATAATCTGTGAAAAACTGTAAACAACTTAAATACTCAATACCAAAAGGGCCAAACAGTGGCCACACTTATGAGCTATAATTAATATTATATATAGAATGCTATAACATAGTTAAAATGAGGTAAATCTGTATAGACTAACAAAGAGAAATCTACAAAACTCACTGTGAATGAAAGCACAAGATACTGAATAGAGTGTGATATCAATTACATAAAAATAAGCAAACAAAAATACATACTATAATGTAACAGTGACTATCCTGAGTAGGAAGGGGAGAGAAAGCACTGGCGTGTGACCAATTTAACCTGTACAAGAGATTCATGTCTTTGTAATTAAAAGGTAGAAGAAGAAACTCTGTGATGCCTACATATTATTTCACTTCGGGCACAGTGGGTCTTATTTTAGGGCTACTGTTCACAGTAAGTCTTCATTTCACATGTGGTTGCAATACACCAACGGATACAAATTTGTCTGCCTTCAGAAAAATTTCAGGAAGATGCCAAAACCAGAAAGCTAAAACAAACACTGAAAACTATCTTTAAAGATGAAGAAAAGTCATTATTTTCCCTTTTCTGATCCATTTTATACATTATCTGTTAAAATATATTTATTTTACATACACGAAAAACTTAACAGAAGTCAAACATCTTGCAATTGACAGACTAAGCAAGGTTTTAAGTAAATGAACCAACAATTCCCTAATGAATATAGTCTTTGGTAATTAAATCATGTAGGCTTATTGTCCATCATTTCCTAAAAGAAGCGCTAAAGATTACAACACTGCCTCAGCTGAAGTGTGCTTTTTGAAGACAATGTAGTCAAAACAGCCCTTTATTTACTTTCCAGTGCTTTCCAGGATTCCTTGGTCTCCCAAGTATCACTGTTACTTTCTGACAAAATCAACTGAACATGTTGAAATCCCTTTTTCATGGTGCTGCCAGGGCTGGGGTTGGGGTAAGGTAATCAAGAATTTACACAGATTTATAGGCTCGTCAAGCCATCTTTGGGGAAGAGGAAGCGATTTTATGATTTGATCTGTGGTAAAGGTTGGTTAAGTGGCATATGCTATGAACTGATGTCTTTTTGTTATAGGATAAAATAAACACCCAATTCCTAAATACAAAGAAATAATTTTATTCTGGTTTCAAGTATTAGCTATACAGTCCATAATAAATGATGCTGGCATCTTTGTACTTTGTTTTTATTTTTCTTTTTAAGATAGAGACTTTGAAATAGCTAACATGTGAACCAAATGAAATATGGGAAGAGATACAGCCTAACACATATCATATAAACATGATACTCACCAGCCTTGTACAGTGCGGTGGAATGACGACGGGAATGGTATTCACGGAGGTTTACTAGATACCTGGCAAGGTTCTGAATGCTTTTTACGTACCCCTAAACAACCCAATGAAGTGGAGATGAAAAAACTAAGACACAGAGGTTAAGAAGTTTGCCAGTAAGGGGCTAAGCCAAGATTAAAACCGAGGAAGGTGCTGCCTAGTTTCCACTCTTAACGGTGGTCTACTCTATACTATATATAAAAGTGCTGGGTATAGAACAGTAGATTAGAAACGATTTTTTTTTAAAAGATTTTTTTATTTATTTATTCGACAGAGATAGAGACAGCCAGCGAGAGGGAACACAAGCAGGGGGAGTGGGAGAGGAAGAAGCAGGCTCATAGCGGAGGAGCCTGATGTGGGGCTCGATCCCGTAACACTGGGATCACGCCCTGAGCCGCCGAAGGCAGACGCTTAACCGCTGTGCCACCCAGGCGCCCCTAGAAACGATTTTTAAATTTCAAGTTAAAAAATAAAAGATGCAAAATTCAGCAGGCTTGTAAAAGTTTGAGACCCTAGTTGGGCTTACCCGGCGTACGTCCGCTGATACAGAGATTCTGGATCCAGACTCGCAGCATCCACAATTATCGCTTCGTCAAAATTTTTCAGAATTTTAACACTGGCTTTTTTCATACTGGACTACAACAGAAATTGTAAAATTAATAGTATGTTATTCGGGAATCAAACAGTGCCAGGTTTGGATTATGACAGATTTGTACAAAATCTTCAGTATTTGAAATACATGTAATTCTCACTCAAGCTCATCATTATAGAGATGCTGAACAGCAATGATTCTGAAATGTTACCTCGAAATACAATCACAGGAGGAAAGCACGGTATTACAATGTATAACATATGTATTTAATGCCAAATCTGTTTGTTTTCTTAATGATCTAAGTTCCAACAAACATGCTATCTTCACAGGCATTACATTCCCAAATGTACAAGACTCCCACCCACCCATACATATATAGCTTAGCTAACTTTTTTTTTTTTTAAAGATTTCATTTATTTATTCAACAGAGACAGAAACAGCCAGCGAGAGAGGGAACACGAGCAGGGGGAGTGGGAGAGGAAGAAGCAGGCTCATAGTGGAGAAGCCTGATGTGGGGCTCGATCCCGTAACGCCGGGATCACGCCCTGAGCTGAAGGCAGATGCCCAACCGCTGTGCCACCCAGGCGCCCCCTAGCTTAGCTAACTTTTACAAATAAACAAATACTTTTGACTTTCAGCGAGGCTATGTTACAAAGGAGAAGCTAAAGAAAACTTTCTAAAATGACCAGCTAGATGAGTGCAGTAAGTTCCCCATCCAGCATGTCAACTCCCACTCCTCATCCCACAAAAAAAGCAAGTAAGAATTGGTATTTCTATGAAATACCACAGCCATGGTTTTCCCGGATATTCCATCTCTAAAAATTCAATTACAGACAGACTCAGTTCCACAAAATGACTGATATACAAGATTATTACTCATTGTAGCATTGTTTAACAAAAGAAGGGAAAGTGCTTAATATCCATGACTAAGATATAGGTTAAATTAATAAAATAAAAATTGAACAGACACTTATAGAACACACTCTACAGTGTGGGGGAGGGGTTCTTTTTATGTGCCAAGAAGGGTAAATAATTAAAAAGAAAGAGGCACCGGGGTGCCTGGTTGGCTCAGTTGGCTAAGTGTCTGCCTTTGGCTCAGATCAGGTCCTGCATTGGGTTCCCTGCTTAGCGGGGAAGTCTACTTCTCCCTCTGCCTCTCCCCCCTGGCTTGTGCTCTCTCTCGCTCATTCTCTTTCTCTCAAATAAATCAAAATTAAAAAAAAAAAAAAAAGTATCCACAAGAAAACTATTAGAGTTAACAAATGAATTTCATAAAGTTCCAAGGTATAAGATCAACACAAATGTTTATTTCTATGCATTACCAATGAAAAATAAGAAAATGAAATTAAGAAAATAATTCTATTTATAATAGCATCAAAAGCAATAAAAAATTCAGGAAAAAAATGTCCCAAGAAGATATAAGACTTGTACACTGAGGCCCACAAAACCATGATGAAAGAAATTAAAGACAGCTTAAATAAATGGGATGACATCCCATGTTCATGGACTGGAAGAAGACTTAATATTGTTAAAATGGCAATACATCCCAAAGGAATCTACAGATTCAATGTAAACCCAATCCGAAACTTCATATGGAATTGCAAGGGACCCAGAATAGGCAAAAGAATCTTACAATTAAAAATAAAGTTGAAGGACACATAGTTCCTGATTTCAAAACTTGCAAAGCTGTAGTAATCAAAACAATGTAGTACTGGCATAAGATACACGCAGATCAATGTAGTAGAACTGAGAGTCCAGAAATAAACCAGTATGTCTAAGGTCAAATTTTTGACAAAGATGCCAAGATCACTCAATGGTAAAAGAAGAGTTCTGTCAATAAATGGTTCTGGGACAACTAGATATCCACATGTAAAAAAACAGTTGGCCCTTACCTCACACAACATGCAAAACTAACTCAAAATGGATCAAAGGCCTAAAACTCTTAGAAGAAAACACAGGTAGGCATGGGGAGTGACTGCTTAATGTTCCATTTTCGAGGTTTCCATCTGGGGGAATGAAAAAGTCTGGAACCAGATAGTGGCAATGGCTGCACAACTCTGTGAATATACTAAATTCACTATTCAGTGAACATCACTGAATTAGACACTTAATAACATTTAACTTTATGTTAGCTGAATTTTCCCTCAATTTTAAAAAAACTGTATTTCTATATGCTTACGATGAAAATATAAGAAAAAAATTCCCTTTATAATAGTATCAAAAAGAGTAAAATATTTAGAATAAACTTAAATATAAAACTGATACTTGAAAACTACAAAATGTAAGAAATTAAAGAAGATCTGAATACTTGAAAGGCATCCTATGTTCATGGGTCAGAACATTTAATATTGTTAAGATGGCAATTCGTCCCAAATTGATCCACGCAAGCAATGCACTCCCTATCAGAATCCTGGCTGGCGTCTGCGTAGAAGTTGATAAACTGATCCTTGAATGCATCTGAAAACTCAAGGGACCTCAAATAGTCAAAACAATCTTGAAAAAGAAGAACTAAGTTGGAAGACTCTCCCTTCCTTCCTGATTTCAAAACCTGCTACCCAAGCAAAGGCAATTAAGACAGAGTTAAACAGTTATCATCTGAAATAACAATTCTGCTTCTAGGTATATACATAAGAGAAATGAAAACCTATATCCACACAAAAACTTGGACAGCAGCATTATTCATAATAACCAAAAGGGAGAAATAACCCAAATGTCCATCAACTGAAGGATAAACGAAATGTGGTATCTGTGTAAAATGGAATACTATTTGGCCATAAAAAGGAATAAAGTTCTGGGGTGCGTGGGTGGCTCAGTCAGTTGAGCGTCAAGACTTTTGATTTTGGCTCGGGTTGTGATCCCGGGGTCTTGGGATCGGGCCCTGCGTCCGGCTCCTGGCTCTGTGGGGAGTCTGCTTTTCCCTCTCCCTCTGCCTCTCCCCTTGGCTCATGCTGTCTCTCTAATAAATGAATAACTTCTTTTTTTTTTTTTTAAAGATTTTATTTATTTATTCAACAGAGATAGAGACAGCCAGCCAGAGAGGGAACACAAGCAAGCGGGAGTGGGAGAGGAAGAAGCAGGCTCACAGCGGAGGAGCCCGATGTGGGGCTCGATCCCATAACGCCGGGATCACGCCCTGAGCTGAAGGCAGACGCTTAACCGCTGTGCCACCCAGGCGCCCCTAATAAATGAATAACTTCTTTTTAAAAAAACCAACAACGAAAACAAACAAACAAAAAAGGAATACAGTTCTGATACATGCTAAGCATGGATGAACCCTGAAAAGAGAACTAAGTGAAAGAAACCTGTTGCAAAAGACCCCATATCACATGGTTCCAATTACATGAAATGTCCAGAACAGGCAAATCTATACAGACAGAAAGTAGATCAGTAGTAGCCTAGGGCTGGAGGAACTGGGGGACTTGGGGGGAATTACTTAAAGGACACAGGATTTCTTTCTTAGGTGAAAAACCAATTGGCTTTGGTGACAGTTAAGCAACTCTACGAATATACTAAAACTACTAAATTATACAACATAAACGGGTGAATTGTATAGTATGTGAATTATCTCTCAATAAAGCTATACCAAAAAATGAAAGGAAGAAAAAAGAGTATATACAGAATGATTTCAATTATATAACTGAATAGGTAACACAAACCTATACCATCAAAAGTTAGGATAGTAGCTTTCCTGGACAGTGACTAGAAGGGGGCACAAGAGGGTTTATGACATAGGGGTAAGGTTATGTTTGTTTCTTGAGCTGGATGCTGGATACACGGATCAAATCTGTTTATGAAAATTCTTCAAGCTACATAGAGTTATGATATATTGAGTTTTCTGTATATATATTACACTTCAACCAAAAGTGTAAAAATATATTTTAAAGTCAGCACCTAGACCTCTGAAGTGCTTAAATAACAAAACATTCTAGCCTGTATCAGAACACAAAATGGCAACCACATTCAGCAGATCACCTGCTACGCAACCTAAACAGGAGGAAAACGTGTTGAGGAGAGCCCTGTTGCTGGTAAGAAATAGTACTGTCGTGTAAATTAAGAAACTTTATCCAAGGCCCTGTATCAAAAAATCTGCAGTGTTATTTATGTGTCAACAGTGTGATGAGAAAATACTTATGCTCCATTATGGTGAAGAACACTAGACAGGGAATGTGTTCTGGCTCCACACTTACTGTGCGATTTTAATAAAATTAGTTAACTTCTTAATACCTTCCTAGATCTCTCTTGGGGACAAACCATTTCACCCAATTGTGGGGAGAATCACTGAAGGTTTGATGCATGAAAGCACTCTAAAAAAAACCCAAAAAGATTAAGGAAATACAGTGTCCCTACAGTTCAAAATGGAACCAAAAGCTCTTCGGTGAAATAAAATATTAAGAAAGGATGATTAAGAATTATGCTAGGGGTCCCTGGATGGCACAGTCGGTTATCTCCGACTCTTGGTTTCAGCTCAGGTCGAGATCTCAGGGAAGCGAGATCAAGCCTGCTCTGCTCCGTGTGGAGTCTGCTTGGGGTTCTCTCTCCCCCTCTCTCTGCCCCTCCCTCTCATGCTCACGAGGTCTCTCTCTAAAATAAGTAAATCTTAAAAAAAGAAAGAATTATTCTATAAAAAAAGCATCCCAAATGTAGTTACTAAAATTTCCCGAATAACTGCACAAAGAGTTCTTCGGAGGCTATAAATGTACGTCGTATTATTTGATTACTGAAGGCAACAGCTGGAGTGTCAGGCAGAAAAGTGGCCTGAATGAAACAGCACACCACCTTACGACATAATATACTGTTAAACACTACAGATATTTGTGTTAAAACACAGAGTAAGTAGGCAAATTTTATTTTCTTCGTTTCTTCTAACAACACAAACTTCCAAACAGAATCTGCTACTGGTATGTGAAGGGAAGGATGTGTACCCCTTTCTCCCGATTGTCAGAGGCGAACTGATCAGTACCTGAGAAGCCGAGCTGTCGGAACCACCTGGGTGAGAGTCATCAGGAGGACCGAGGGAGCCGTGAGCCGTCAGTGACACATTTCCTCCCAGAAACTCATCCCCTCGAACCGAATGGATGAGATCATTCAAATACTTATAATAAAGATTGCTGGACAAGAAACCAGGCAAAAAGACCTGGAAGAGAGGACAAGCATTATTTTAAAGGTGAAATCAAATACAATTAAAATCTTCTTTGAAAGCAAAATTTTATGCACAATTCTACCAGCTAGCACAAATGATTTTGCTTCTCCTTGTTATACTCCAGGTATTACCCCCTTCATGTACAGTTTACATTGTGACTAAAATTATGACTACAATTTATAGGTGTGTCCCCCAGGAGCTTACCATAAAACTATTACATAGACTTGATATTTAGATTTTTTAGTGACCAGAAAACATGCTGCAAGGGAATCTAATCTGAAACTAGATTTTTCTGGTTATAAATATTAAAGTCTTAGTGTATATATTGATTTTTTTTTTTTTTTTTTTTTTTTTTTTTTTTTTTTTTTACTTCTGAAATGATTTCCTTAAGTTAAATTACCAGGTATGTGATTACTGAGTTAAATGGGGTGAACCTGTTAGCTTTGATATGAATAGCCAATTCACTCTTCAGAAGGATGTTGTCAATTTGTACCACTGGCAGTATATCAAGGTATCTGCTTTGACATAGGCTTTCCAATACTGGATTGTGTTTTTCCAAATCATTGTTAAGTGAGTGCCTAATGATACATGGATGTTTTTATTTACCTTTAAAAATTATTAATGATGTGCAATAAGTTCCCATGTTTATTACTGGCATTTCCTACTACCAACTTTCCCTTCACAGCAGTTAGCATTATGACTGTAAACACTCTGTGTTTAACGTGTGCCCTCTTTATAGACAGAGCTCCAGGAGGGCAGAAGCCACATTTCTTCTGTTTACCACCAAAACACCAATGCCTAGCACAGAAATTCTCAAAGTACTGATGAACAAATCATCCGTGTCTTTTTCTCATCTATCTACTTGACAGTATTAAAATTAGTGTAAGTTCTTTACATATACACATTGTATAAGAAATATTTAAACATCCTTTTTTTTTTTTTTAAAGATTTTATTTATTTATTTAACAGAGATAGAGACAGCCAGCGAGAGAGGGAACACAAGCAGTTTGAGTGGGAGAGGAAGAAGCAGGCTCATAGCGGAAGAGCCTGATGTAGGGCTCGATCCCATAATGCAGGGATCACACCCTGAGCTGAAGGCAGATGCTTAACGACTGCGCCACCCAGGCGCCCCATAAACATTCTGTTTTTCTCTGTATTTTCATTTTCTTTTTTATCCAGAAAGTTTAATTTCTTTATATGATACAGATTTGGAACTTTTCCTAATTTTAGATCAGAAAGATTTTAATTTTTTTAAAAAAGATTTTATTTATTTATTCAACAGAAATAGAGACAGCCAGCGAGAGAGGGAACACAAGCAGGGGGAGTGGGAGAGGACGAAGTAGGCTCGCGCCACCCAGGCGCCCCATGGGGCTCAATCCCATAACGCCGGGATCACGCCCTGAGCCGAAGGCAGACGCTTAACCGCTGTGCCACCCAGGCGCCCCAGAAAGATTTTAATTTTAATCATGAAAATTTTTTTATCCCTGGGCAACAGCTGATACTCTATTCACCTTACCAAGAGCTTTTTAATGATCTGATTTTTATATGTAACTCTTCCATGTTCCTGAAATTCAGTTTTTATGCGCGGTATTATTTAACAGTGCTTACTTAATCCTTTTCCACCTAGATACACATGACATATATAAGCCTCATAACCTCATGGGCTTATCCTGGGCTCTGTGCAATTCCTGGTAAAATCTGCTCTAGTTCATTAGAAGAATAAGTCATTCACAGATTCTAACACCTTACTATTAATGAGCTATTAGTGATCCCCTGCAAGTTATGATACATAAAACTAGTGTTCTAACCCTGTTGACACATACTGATGAAATATTTGGATCATTTTAAGCTAATTTTGTCCAATACTGCTATCTATTTTTGAAAACTTAATAATAACAGTAGTAATAATAGTCATTAACATTTTTTTAATGCTTACTATGTGTTGGACGCAATGTTAATAATAAGAACTTTATACATCTTACCTCATTTTTATCCTTAAAATAGCTTTTAGGTACGCATCCATGTTATCTCCATTTTAGAGATGTAAAAAATGGCATTAGAGAATTTCAATAACCGCCCGAGGTCACTCAGCCTACAAAGGCTAACCTAACAGATACCAAGTCAGACTCAAAGCCTCTGCTCTGAATCACTACGCTCCACTGCTTCAATTTTCCAGTTTTGTTACATTCGGTTTTTTTCCATGTTATGTTTTCCGGGTTTCACCAGTAAAAACTTCTTGCAGTTTAATATTTTTGAAGTTCTTGGTTACCTTCTCCATGGTTGTCCAGGCCTGACGTAATGGAGTTGTGAAACAGTTAGGGAGTGGCCCACCTTCCCTGCAGATATTGGACTCAATTTCTAATCGTACAACATCATCAAATCCAAGAGGATGTGTGGCTTGGAGGGAGAAGTACCTACGGTACAAAGAGAGCCAAAATCAAACCAAATTTCCTAGCTAGTATAAGCAACTTTTGGCACCTACTCTTCTACGAGGCTGCTTGATTCAGCCTGCAGACCTAGGACTCGAGAGCTGGCTCCTAAGGGCCATGCTGCAACCTTCATTCCCACAGCCCCAAGGTATCTGAGTCAACTTGCTACATTCCTATCTCCTTCCATCTTCCTTAGTCCTTAAGATTGCTGAGGGTCAGGCTACAAGTGAGACAAAGAAATCAATCAATCGCACGTATTTAATGGGCACCTATTCTCTGTTCAGCATTTGGGAGACAGAAATGGACTTAAAAGAAGGCAAGACACAATTCTCTCCCCGGAAAGAGAGCAGAAAAGATCTCTGCATCGGACACAATGAGAACACACCACTCTAACTATGAGGTACAGGTACTATACATGCCGGAATTCAAACTACAACAGCGCCGAGGGTGAAGTACATGGATCTCATGTCTTTGCATAGAATAACAGGACTTGATGAAGACTGGGTGTAGAAAGGAAAAGGAGTCATCAATGCTACCTTAAAGATTTCTAACTTCATAAGATATAATGCAAAATTAGTGTTTTGGTAGGTGGATTATAAACTGGATACCAAAAAAAGGAGTATTAAAAGCAAAAAAAAAATATATGTATGTTTTCTTCCAAGCATTCTAGGGACTTCTAAATCTTGTCTATGATACAAATACAGAAAGACTAATCAGTTATGACTGTGATGATACATACATAACATATAAAAACAAACAGGGATGCGGGGCCTGGGTGGCTCAGTCGGTTGAGCATCTGACTCGATTTTGGCTCAGGTCATGATCTCAGGGTCGTGGGATGGAGCCCCATGTCGGGCTCCACCCTCATCGGGGACTCTGCTTGAGATTCTTGATTCTCTCCTTCTCCCTCTACCCCTCCCCCCATCACATGCTCGCTTGCTCTCTCTCCCCCCCAAATAAATAAATAAATCTTTAAAAAAAAAAAAAAACCCAAAACTGGGATTGGCAAAGTCAAATTTGGCACAATGAACTTGACAAAATGACAGTGCCAGTGGGATGCCATACGGTGATCTTCATTTAAAAATGGCTCCCAATGTGCAAATGGGATCCAGTGGGCAAACAGGGTCTCTGCTCTGTGTGCCTACTGAGCTCCAGCCAGGACTTATTACTAGTGCCACTCTTCTGTTCCAGCATAAAAAAAAAAAAAAAGCTCTTTTTCTTAACAAATAGTCTCCCATCTTGTAACAAATAAGTTGGTAAATACTCCTCCATGATTTGAATTTTGGGGCACCCCAGACCAAATTTCTAAATGCAAACACGTGCTATTTCAACATCCACGTAACAATGTTTCTTATATAATATTTCCCACAAATATAAATAAACACTGGGCAAACAATAATTGCATTCCAGATCAAGTTCTGCCACTAACTTGCCCTGTGACTTTGAGAAAAAGGGTCTTCGTTTTCTCATCTGCAAAATGGGAAAATCAGACTAGATCCCGAATCTGGCTATCCATCAGCATCACCTGGGGTTATCTTCTAAAAATAGGAACTCCTGGGTCATACCTCAAACGTGCTGAATCAGAACCTCTTAGGGTGGAGAGCTGGAAACCTATTTTTAACAAGCTCCCCGCTGGTTCTTACGCAGACAGCCCAGCAGGAGCCTGCACAGCAATGCTCAGGAACCACTGACCTAGATGTGTTCCGCTCTCTTGCAGCCCTAACATCCCACGGACTTTCCTCTACTGTCAAGTTATCCTCTCAGCGGTTGCTTGTGGATACACATACATTACTTTTCTTTACAGAGTAAGAAAATTAAATGAAAACTAAAAGAGTACCACAGCTGGCCACAGGCTTATCACTCGACTGACCGAATGTTTTCAGTTCTGTTCAATGTAAGATTTTGCCATCCTCTCATTTTCAGTGAAGAGCAATGAAAAACTATTATTCACTGAATAGTAACCTGGCTGTGCAGATCTGCACAATATGATACACCCATACGTAGGTATCTAAGACCCTTTACAATATATTCCCTTCAGTTTCATCTCCCTCTTATATTCCCTACGCAAGTTTTACTTACCCTAACTCAAATTTCCTGAAAGTGCCACATTCCCCTAAGTTTCTCTGACTTTGCTTGTGCCAATGCTTCTGCCTAGAATGTTCTTTCCTGCCTTCTCTGGCTAGCAAAATTCAATTCATTATTCAGTATCCAATTCAAATCTTTCTTCTGTGAAACCCTTCCTGAACTCCACCACCGTCATCCTTCTTGCCACACACAAACCTCCCGTTCCCCCCACAGAATCGTTTGTTCTAAGAATCCTAAAACTTTATACACACCATATGAAAAGCAGCTTTTATGCTACTCCTGTGAGCTCCTTGACAGCAGAGACTGGATTTGTTCATCTTTATTTTCGAAATACATATCAAATACTCAACATTCACCAAATGCTGAATACATCAATAAAACTCACTTGTCATATAAAATCATGGCATCGTTCTGTGCCTCCTGTCCATCATACTGGCCCTTTTTGGCAGCAAGCTGAGACTGGAAGTTATCTGCTGCCAACCAGAACTGTAAGATATTCACTGCATCCTCTTTTTCCATGTACTAGGAAGGAAAAATATAAAAGAAGAAAAAAAAGAATATAAACAGATTTCTCTAGCCATCTCTAGTCCATAAGCCCAACCATTAAAAATACAGGACATACACAAAAAACAAAAACAAAAAAACAGATCCACTTGTTCAGTTCATGCCAGTCAGCAACTCACAGGTGCTTTTGAGACTGAAAAGTTGAAAACCATTCTCGTAGGGGATAAAAACCCAAAAAAACTAACAACACCCCACACCACACTGCTGGATACAAACTTAAGTGAACTGGAATAAGATTCACAGTAAAGATGATTAGTGGTCCTTCAGTGGCTAACATACGAAAAGTACACTAACCAGACCAAATCTTTCATACCTGATCATTGCCATCACTCCATGCAGCTACAGTAACCCGAACAAATGCGGACTTACACTTACGGCAAAGAGAGGGCGTGAGAAAGCACATCACCCGAGAGCTCTATTCTTGGGAGAGGCAGAGTGCAAGTGTGTATCTAAGTTAATGCTTTGTGAGCCTGGAAATCCTCTCTGCTTAACAGTCATTTGCTTTGCAACAAAAGAATTTCATTTGCGAAACCTAACAAATACTTATACTAAACCTGTGTGCCTCAAAGACATTAATCTATTCATTGCTTAAATCCTATCAAGGGGCTAAAGTAAAAGCGATGATAGTACGAAAAAATACTCCTTTTCTTCCTCTCTACTGAAGTCTGGTCTGCAAATATGTGTGCACTGGAATCAAGTATCAAATCTGTGGTTTTAAAACAGCTCCAAGATAATTAAAAATATGCATTCTCTTATAAGCAGAAGTTTCAGTTTTTCAAAATTAGAGTTATTTTATACTGGTTTTTCACATTCTCTTTAACCTAATATGCCATTAAAGTACTCTTGCCATTAGGTGTACAACTTAACATAATAAAATTATTTCATTCCAATTCATCTTTCGGAAATGGTTTGGCTCTTCCATGTTATTTTGTACAGAGGGGGCCCCAGCATTTCTAGTTTAGAGGCTGGAATGCTCTAACAGAGTGTGAAAGGAAATGCAGACTTTACCTCAGAGAAATAAAAGAGGGCTGACTCACAGAAGAGAATGTCAGCCAGGTAAACAGTTCCACTGGTCAGCACTTCAATCTGGTATTTACAGAAATGGTGACTTCGCAGAAACTCACTAAAGTGCCTGCACATGGACAAAAAGGGAAAATTTGAGGGAACGACCAAGGAAAGAGCTTAACTGGGAAAAATATACTCTTTCCATTCTGTGCCTATCGTATCTTAAAAGCCTAGGTCAACACTACCTCCCTTCCCATGGTGTCGTTCCTGGTTCCTACACCTGGAAGTAATCTCTCCCACCTCTTAGAAACGTTTAACTTCCCTCTGCTATGTGACACATGCCACCTCATATTACACGTAACCAAAGAACATACCCTATTTCTCTTAACAGGCTGTAACTTCCTTCAAAGCAGGTATTGTATCTGACTATGCCCTGCACAGAGCACCCTTTTCATAAATACTAAATGAATTAATATGTAGATTTTTTTCCTTAGGGGCAGGCAGCAGCAATTAATCTAAAAAAAAAAAAAACAACAAAAACCTCTGGAGGCAGTTTCAACAAATCTATGTGAATTTAGTAATACAGCATCCATTAAGCTTAAAGCGTGCACTAACAAATTAGGATATCTACCTGAACGCATGCATTGCTTAAATAAATAAATTCTAATAGTCACACTGTAGTTACAATCACCCCCAAATGACTTCAGAATTTTAAAGAACTCTTTAACTTAGGAAATATTAACATTAAAAACAAACGTGTTTTAAGAGTTCACATAATTTATATTTAAAAGACACCATGAACCAAGGTAGTCTTAGATATGCCTGTAAGATCCTGTAAGCATTCAAAATACTTAAGTCCTCAAAAATAGTTTGCTTGTAGTTGAGTGAACCCAAATCCCCAAACCCAAAATGTGAGTGTACGAAAATTAACTTACTCTTGCTCCATTGCACTGAAGACTACGGACTGTGCCAAGACAAAACAGTTGGGATCCACCTGTCCATCTTCTCCACAAATCTTTGCTGTAAAAGAAATGGTAAATAAATTTCCACTAAATCCAAACTGTACACCTTTGTGAACCAAAGTAGGAAATAACTGTAGAGACATATAAATCAGCAAGTTTTAAATGAAGCTAAAAAAAAAAATACAGGTAAACATATAATCTTGAGGTAGGAAAGGTCTTTCTAAGCATATATATAAAAGTAGAAATCAACAGATCTAACAACATAAACTTAATTTCTGTACATTAACACAGCCCCAAAACAAAATTAAAAAGGCAAACTGGGGGGAAAAATTTGCAGTACGAATGACAGCTTACCCTGTATGTGATAGATCATTATCATTCATATATCAAGAGCTCCTACAAACTAGTAAGAAATGTCCCCAAAGAAAAATGAGCAAAGGACATGAAAAGATAGTTTGCAAAAGAACAAACACAGGGGTGCCCAGCTGGCACAGTCAGAAGAGGATGAGCCCCATGCTGGGTATAGAGATTACTAAAAAAAATTAAACTTAAAAAAAAAAAAGAATAAATATAAAATGGCCAATATGAAAAGATATACACACTCACTAGGAATCAAATCAATATAACCACAAGTTAGACTAAGAAGGCACCCTACCTTTCGTCTAGTAAACTGGCACAAAATTGTTTTAACAATGCACATGTTTCATTGTTTAACACCACACTGCCTTGCTTGAGCAAGGGCACAGGAAAACTGACAGTAGTGTTAGTGAGAATATACTGGTATATCCTTCTCTGGAGAAGCTTTAAAAATAAATACGCCTGGGTGGCACAGCGGTTAAGCGTCTGCCTTCAGCTCAGGGCGTGATTCCGGCGTTATGGGATCGAGCCCCACATCAGGCTCCTCCGCTATGAGCCTGCTTCTTCCTCTCCCACTCCCCCTGCTTGTGTTCCCTCTCTCTCTGGCTGTCTCTATCTCTGTCGAATAAACAAAATCTTAAAATAAATAAATAAATAAATAAATAAATACGCCCAGGGCACCTGGGTGGCCCAGTTGGTTAAGCATCTGCCTTCAGCTCAGGTCATGATCTCAGAGTCCTGGAATCGAGTGCCGCATTGGGCTCCTTACTCCCTGCTCAGCAGGGAGCCTGCTTCTCCCTCTCCTTCTGCCCTTTCCCCTGCTTGTGCTTTCTGGCTCTATTAAAAAAATAAAATAAAATAAACAAATAAACATGCCCTTTCAATCAGCAATTCTAACACTGCAACCAAAAGAGTTACGGATTTGTAAAAAGGTTTATCTGTAAAAAAGCTTATCAAAATGTTATTTGGCAGAAACATGAAATGTGCTAAAATTAGGAATTACCTTAGTAAACAGCAGCAAATCAGTAATCTGTTTAGCCAGCTATTAAATATAGCTGGAAAAAACAATTCACCCGTGATGGCTGGTTTCACTTTAAGTTCATGACCTTAGTAGGACCTTAATG
Source organism: Ailuropoda melanoleuca (assembly GCF_002007445.2). Lineage (NCBI taxonomy): Eukaryota > Metazoa > Chordata > Mammalia > Carnivora > Ursidae > Ailuropoda > Ailuropoda melanoleuca. The sequence goes on along the minus strand of NC_048234.1, from coordinate 10,791,704 downwards.
AAACCCAAGGATCATACTACAGTTTCCTGGTTCATTTACTCTCATACTCTGCCAGACATCAGACAACACAACTTCTCTCTCTTTGAACACCTTAACCTCTTCTACTCTCTCTGCTGATGACTTTGCTTCCTACTTCATTAAGAAAACAGAAGCAATCTGGGACACCTGGGAGGCTCAGTCGGTTAAGTGTCTGCCTTCAGCTCAGGTCATGATCCCACGGTCCTGGGAGTGAGTCCCACATCGGGGTCCCTGCTCAGTGGGGAGCCTACTTCTCCCTCTGCCTGCTGCTCCCCCTGCTTGTGCTGTTTCTGACAAGCAAATAATATCTTAAAAAAAAAAAAGAAAGAAAATAGAAGCAATCAAAAAATATTCCCACAACTTCCTACCACATCTACCAACTTACCTGCACCTCTATGCTTTGTACTCTGCATTTGAGCACGGGATCCCACACAGGATCCCAGTCTCTTTTGCCTCAAGATTTCTTTCTTACAGAAACCGTCCCCTCTGCCTCCGGCATCAATTTTTCCTTTGCCGCTGCCTCATACTCACCAGCTATATAGTCTGTATGCTATACACGTACACTTGTTTGTATGCTATACCTTCTAGGCTCACGACACGTCACCACAAAAACAAAACAAAACCCACTGTCCCTTGATTTAACATCCCCTTCCAGCTCATTTTTAGAGCAAAATGCCTCAGGAGAGTTGCTCATACTTGCTGTCTCCACTCCGCCTCCCATTCTAAGACTCCTCTAGTTAAGTTTTTGTCTCCAGTGGTCCACTCAAATTAAGAGAACTGATGGGCCAGCTGTCCACAAGGCTGGCAAGTCCATTCCATTCCTAGTATTCATCTTAACCTCTCAGCTGGATTTAACACACCTCTGATCACTCCCTGACTCCCAGGAACACTTTTTCACTTGGCTTCCAGAAACAACGACTCTCCTGAGACATAGTTGATAGAGCAGAGCCAACTTTACGGGCTGTTACTTCTGAGTCTCCTTTGCTGGTTCTCCCTCACCTACCAAACTTGCGAATGTTGGGCTTGCCCCAGGATAATCCTTAGGCCTCTACTCCCCATACTCACTCCGAGGATAATGTTATCTATGGCTCTGAACCCATCTATTTGCTGATGACTTCCAAACGTATCTCCAACCCAGGCCTCTCATCAATTCCTAGCACAGACAGCCAACTGCATACTTGACCTTCACCACTTGGGTGTCTAAAAACCCAAACTCCTGATTTTTCCCATAAGCCACTACCCCTACAATCTTCTTCATCTTATAAATGGCAACTTCATTCTCCCAGTTATTCAGATTTTCAAAAAAATGAAGTCATGCTTGATTCCTTTTTCCCCATCACACCACTCGCTTTCAAACCATCAGCAAATTCTAACACCTGTCCCTTCAAAATGTTTTTTAAATTCCACCACTTCAAGGATTTGCAGAAGATGAAGGAGGCAGTGGAAGCATAGCTTTTGGGTTATTCTGAATCCCATGTAAAAAGGAAGTAATTAAACAGCAACACCAGAAACCCAAGGATAACATTTACAACAAAACTAGGCAGATGGGATACACAGAAACAGCTCAAGGGCAGACTTCTTCCAACTGTAACATATTTGAAGTACAGCTGTATTACAATATTCCAAGTGAAAGAGAAGAATATGGGGTAGGATTCAGAAGACTGAGGCTCAGAGAAAAAATGACTGGTCTAAAAACATATAGGTAATTAACATTTTAACTTTCTCCCTTAATCACTAAATGTTCTCAACTTATACTTCCAAAGATTTTTTTCCCCTCATGGGATTATATCATTAATTTGATAAGGTTTAAGAAAAGGAAAAAAAGAAATGAAGTGATATTTCATTTTTAAATGTAATTTATTTGGCTCAAAAATCCCCCCTTTCTCCCCTACCACAGACAGTTTGGTTATTCACTGGTACAAACGAATCCCCAAAGGAATCACTAGCCAACCAAATCCTCAAATAGCCAAATTCTAATCAGTTAGGACACCCTAGCTGTATAATTATATAGGAAATGTTGGTCCAGAGAAGCCTGGAAGATGGTAGCAACAAATTCCTACATAAAAACAGAGGAACTACATAGAAAAGCCAAAATCCAATGACAACATTTGCAACAAAACTGGGTGAAAACCCAAAATACAAGCAAATGGGGACAACCAACCAACAGCCACAAGACCTATATGTTATAGGCATCTGTGTGGGAGAAAGAAAAAGGAAACAATGGGGCCAGCATCTGATGGGCCCCCAAACAGCCAACAGTTGTTCCCTGGAAAGTAGGGTGGGCCAATTTAAGAACCACAGCTCAGACAGGAAAGGGTTTTAATATCTCCAATGATGAGCGAGTGCAAAGTATCTATGGTAAAGATTTAAAGAGCCCCACACTGGGAAGAATCTGCTAGGAGTAGAATAACATGCTGTATTTCATAAATCAAAAATACAAAGTCTCTGTAATTAAAATACAAAACTCAGTATTAGGACTTGATGGGAATATAATAAATACTTATTTAATGAACAAACAAACCACTATCATCTGTGATTACAGGTGCACCTAAGGTCCTTCTGATACAACACAGTAAAGACTAGATTTTTAAATTATTTTTCTTATTATTTTATTATTTTTATTATTTTTTATTATTTTATTACAGAGAAATAGATTTACATAACACAGTACGCACATATGTACATGAATTTATGATGAAAGCAATGTCCTGAAATGATGTTTGTTTGCCCTTATTACTGAGCACTTTGATTTTTCTATTCTAGTCTTTTTTTTTTTTTTTTGGCAAGAACATGAGGTCGTAAGAGGAGACTGGTCTGAATTTACAGTTTGAAAAACACTGCCAAATAGCATACTAGTAAATGTGTAGGGGTCTATTTTCAAATCCTGACTCTGCCGTGTCTGAGTTCTGTTACTCTGGGCAAATTATTTACCCTCTTTGTGCTTCCAATTCCTCTTTTATAAAATAATTGTATTTACGCTACAAGGTTCCTTAGAAGATTAGAGTTTATCCATGGAAGTGCCTATACAATGCTGGCTGGGACACAGTGAGTACCCAAGAAATGCGTGCTACTATTGTTTTCTTGCTGCTGTTGTTATCTGAGTCAAAGTCTAAGAATTTGGGTCCAACGTATAAGGGAGAGAAATTTTAAGTGAGATACAGTTGATATAACAAAGTGCTCTGAAAACAGACTAGGAAGGGATATGCTGAATTCCATGTTCATAAAAAATTCTCTAGCTAATAACCAAAACCACGCATCATCATCATCATTTTTTTTTTAAAGATTTTATTTATTTATTCGACAGAGATAGAGACAGCCAGCGAGAGAGGGAACACAAGCAGGGGGAGTGGGAGAGGAAGAAGCAGGCTCATAGCGGAGGAGCCTGATGTGGGTCTCGATCCCATCACACTAGGATCACGCCTTGAGCCGAAGGCAGATGCTTAACCGCTGTGCCACCCAGGCGCCCCCATCATTATTTTTGCCATAGCTTCAGCCACTGCTTACCTATGATGTCATTTCTCATTGCTTCTGTAATTGGTATTGGTTTAGCAGCATCTGGAGATATATATTTGGTAAAAGTATTCACTGCATCTTGTTCTATACCTGCAAGGGAAGAAGGGGACAACTTTAAAATTCAAAGAGCAACTTGGATGAGTAATGGACTAGAATCATGAACAGCAGGGCCCTTTACAGTACGACCAAGCACACACACACACAAATACATGTACATGTATTACAAATATAAATAACAATATATTTAGGACAAAACAAGCCCCCAGCATGTTACGTTTCACTGTTTGGTTTGTTGAACGGAGTTCTGTGTGAATTCCCCCCTCCACTCCCCATCTAAACTAATGAGCTTTGTAACAGCAATTACTTCTGCGTGTTCTCTTTCCATGTCTCTTCTTCCAAAGCCTCAACTCAAGGGACTTGCACAGCAATGTAACCAACAGCAGGACCTCAAAAACTATTTATAAATCTACACTTAAAATATTTTACAAAATGATTTCATATTCATGAATATATCTGTTGAACTTTCAGCAACCTCAGAAGGTTAAAACAATGAATCTCAATCTTCTTAGTCTCAGGACTTCTTTGCAATCCTAAGTTATCGAGGAACCTAAAGAGCTTGTGTTAATGGGAGTTTTATCTATAGATATTAAGGTATTAGAAATAAAAAACAAGAAAAATTATTGACTCAGTTAAAATTAACAATATTAAATCTTTCATAAGTCAACAAAAAAACATTTTTCATGGAAAAAAACTATTTTCTGAACTGAAAAGAATTAGTGAGAAGAGGGCATTATTTTACATTTTTGCAACACTCTGTCTTGATAGGAAACTCCTATATTTTCGTATCTGCATTGGCATTCAATCAGCTGTGCCATTTTGTGTTGGCTGAAGTATATTTTGATATAGTGATATAATAATAAGTGTGTATGTATATTATATATATATATATAAAAAATACACAAACACACACACAGTCTTCATCCTTGTTCCTGGCAGACAGCTTCTAAAACCCCAGAATTTCCTAAGTGGGAGGGGTGAGAGAAGTATATTTTGTTATTCATAATAAGCCCCTTTCACCATAGGGAAGTTTATGGTAATGAGGTGACCTGCAGAATGGGGCTGGTTGCCAGAGGAACCGACCCTGTGATTACAGCCCCTGTGATTACAGCATCGGAACTTTCAGCCCCACTCCCCACTCCCCAGGGAGGGTGGAAGGGCTGGGGATCATCAAGTTAATCACCAATGGCCAATAATTTAACCAATCATGCCCACGTTATAGAACCATAAAACCCTTGAATGAAATGGTGCAGAGAGCTTGGGGGAATGCATCCAAGTACTGGAAGGGTGGCACACCCCAACCCCACAAAGACTGGGCTCCTGCACTTAGGATCCTTCTTGACCTTGCCCTCTGCACTTCTTCACTTGGTGGTTCATCTGCATGTTTTATAATAAACCAGTAAAGTGTTTCCCTAGGTTCTGTGAGCTATTATAAAAGATCATGGAACATGAGAAGAGGTTGTGGAAACCCCAGATTTATAGTTGGTTGGCCAGAAGTACTGGTGATAACTTGAGACTTGCAGCTGGCATCTGAAGTGGGGGGCAATCTTGTGGGACTGAGCCCTTAACCTGTGAGGTCTGCACTAACTCTGGGTAGTTAGTGCCAGAATGAATTAAACTGTAGAACCCCGTGCCAGAATGAATTAAACTGCAGAACCCCAAGTTACCACCCACAGAGAATTGGAGAATTGCTTGGTGTGGAAAACCCACACATCAGAAGTACTGTGAATGGAGAAATGGTTTTCTTTTATCTATATTAAGAAAATCTGGCTTCAAACACACAGAGATGGGAAAAGGAGTATTTTAACACCTTTTTGAAATCACTGTGAATATATTCTTCTTTGATGCTACACCAAAACTTCACAAGTGGTAGTTTCTTAAAGGTTAGTCAGAATATGGAAGTGCAAACCAGATCAGTGAACTTGTCTGTTACATTAAAATCCAGTAGTCTATCTCCCGTGGTAAGTAGATCTTTTTACTCATGATTTTATGACATTATATATTTTTGAATATTTTGGAAAATTTTGGCTCACTGACTTACGCAGACCTTTCAAATGTTGATACACTGCATCATATAATGTAAAAAAAAAAAAAAAGAAATCACATCATTAATATCACCAAACACCTCATCAGAACATTCTTTAAAGCTGTCAAAGCACAGGGTGGTGAATACCAAGTTTCCCAAAATTCTAATTTTCACTTGAAAAGCTTACATTTCACCAAGGGCAACAAATACTCTCAGCTGTTTTCCTTGAAATGACAAGTTCACTTTATTCATTTCCAGGAAAACACATGGCAAATATCCAAGTCTGTGTAACCACAGTCACTCTTTGGAGTAAAAATGGTATTCCATTTAAAAAGCAGCTAATTGAGAGGCTCCTGGATGGCTCATTCAGTTGAGTGTCTGACTCCTGGTTTCAGCTCAGGTCATGAACTCAGCGTCATGAGATCAAAACCCGTGTCTGACTCTGTGCACAGCATGGAATCTGCTTCAGATTCTCTCTCCCTCTCTCTCCTGCTTACTTCCTCTTCTCTCAAATAAATAAATAAAATCTTAAAAAAAAAGCAGCTAACTAAGCTCACAAAAGCAGTCAAATATACATGTACTTCTTAAAACAAGTCGTATACTTGAGTATGCAGAAGTGCTCTGCATACTTCCCATTTCATCACACATATTGAAAAACCATATACCCATGCTATGATGAACACTGGGTGTTGTAGGGAAGTGTTGACCACTATACTGTATGTCTGAAAATAATATTACATTGTATGTTAACTAACTGGACTTTAAATTAAAAAATTACAAATTAGGGGCGCCTGGGTGGCACAGCGGTTAAGCGTCTGCCTTCGGCTCAGGGCGTGATCCCGGCGTTATGGGATCGAGCCCCCACATCAGGCTCCTCTGCTATGAGCCTGCTTCTTCCTCTCCCACTCCCCCTGCTTGTGTTCCCTCTCTCGCTGGCCTATCTCTGTCAAATAAATAAATAAAATCTTTAAAAAAAAAAAAAAAAAATTACAAATTAAAAAATTATATATTTTTATCTTAAAAAAAAAACCACAAAAAAACCCACCCATATACCCAGGGGTTTAGATTTAAAAAAATTAACTATCTACTTTCCCCAAGACATCTTTTTTTTTTTTTTTAAAGATTTTATTTATTTATTTGACAGAGACAGCCAGCGAGAGAGGGAACACAAGCAGGGGCAGTGGAAGAGGAAGAAGCAGGCTCTTAGCCGAGGAACCTGATGTGGGGCTCGATCCCAGAATGCTGGGATCACGCCCTGAGCCGAAGGCAGACGCTTTAAGGACTGCACCACCCAGGTGCCCCTCCCCAAGACATCTTTAAGTAAAACTGGCACTTAGTTTTACCGTAAGTATTTGCAGCACAAAATGACTATTAGTACAATTTGGCCGAGTGCCACCAGTGCCTTTGTCCCATCATTACAAATGTCAACATAGTGCAAAAGACAAATACCATCTCAGAATTATCATGGAACCAGTTTTGACTAAATGGACCGTGTTGAAAAAAATCTCTAGGGGCCCTCTAAGGATTTGCAAACCATACTTTGTGAACCCCTGGGTTTAGAACAGATTGTTTTTTTTAAAAGAATAGATTACTATTCTCATTTTTACAGAAAAAAGCCCTTATGCACAAAAAACTAAAATGATCTATTTGAGTTAAGAAAGTGCTGGGTGGGCCAGGAAGAAGCAAAAACATAGTTTTTATATGTGAGTGAAGTTGTTATTAGCTTAAAAATAGATTGCTATAAGATCTTTTACTAGGTCCCACGGTGACTATAATGAAAATACCTATAGAAGATATGCAAAAGAATGAAAAAGAAATCAAAGCATGTCACTACGTAAAAACAAGGAACACTGAGGAAGACAGCAAGAGAGGAAAAGAATGAAGAAGACCTAAAAGCCACTCAGAAAAACAATGAACAAGATGGCAACAGTAAATCCTACCCTATCAATAATTACTTTAAATGTAAATGGATTAAATTCCCCAAAAGACACACAGAGGCTGAATGTATTTTTTTTTTTAAAAACAATCAAGATCCCACTACATGCTGTTTATAAGAGACTCAATTTAGATTTAAGGACACATATAGGTTTAAAGTGAAGGAATGGAAAAAGATATTCCATGTAAATAGTAACAAAAAGAGAGCAGGGGGAAGGGGACTAGATTTGTATCAGACAAAACAGACTTTAAGGCAAAAACTGTCACAAGAGAAAATGATAAAAGAGTCAATCCACCAAGAAGGTATAGGAATTTATAAATATATATGTACCCAACATCAGAGCATCTAAATATATAAAGCAACCACTGACAGAAGCAAAGGAAGAAATAAACAGCAATACAATAATAGGAGACTTCAATATCTCATTTTCAATAATGAACATAGAACATCCAGACAGAAAATCTGGAAGGAAAGATGACTCAAACACCACCACAGACCAAATGGACTGAACAGACATATACAGAACATTCCACCCTAGAGCAGCAGAATAGAATATACATTCTTCTCAACACATTCAGATCATTCTCTAGGACAGATCACATGTTAGGTCACAAAACAGGTCTTAAATTTAAGAAGAGAAGAAATCATACCAAGTATTTTTCCCAACCACAATGGAATAAACCCAGAAATCAAAAGCAAAAAGAAAACTAGAAAATTCAGAAATAGGTGGAAATTAAATAAACTCTTGAACAACCATGAGCTGAAAAAGAAATCGAAAAGGAAATTTAAAAAATATCTTGAGACAAATGAAAACACAATATACCAAAATTTTATGGGATGCAGTAAAACCAGGATTAAGGGGGCATTTTATAGCCATAAACACTTATAATAAGAAAGTAGAAAGATCCCAAAGAACCAGCTTTACACAAGAAACTAGAAATAACAAAGCACAAAGTTAGAAGGAATAACAATTAGAGCAGAAATAAATGAAATACAGAATAGAAAAACAATGGAAAAAATCAATGAAAAAGTTGGTTTTTCAAGATCAATAAAACTGACGAACTTCCAGCTACACTAAAATACAGACAACTCAAATAAAATAAAAAATGAAAGGAGATATTAGAACTGATGCCACAGAGCTAAAAGTATCATGACACTTATATTAACAAAATATGCCGACAAAGTAGATATACGCCAACAACTTAGAAGAAATAAATTCCTAGAAACATACAACCTACTAAGACTGAATAATCAAGAAGCAGAGAAATTGAACACATCTATGATTTGTAAGGAGACTGATTCAGTAATCAAAAACCCTTCCAACAAAGAAAAGCCCAGGAACAGATGGCTTCACTGGTGAATTCTACCAAACATTTAAAGAAGAATTAACAATAATCCTTCTCAAACTCTTCCCAAAAAAAATAAAAAAGAAGGAACATTTCCAAACTCATTTTATAAGGCAGGCATTACCCTAATACCAAAGCTAGACAAAGACACTACAAGAAAACTACAGAACAATATCCCTGATGAACATAGATTTAAAAATCCTTAACAAAATACTAGCAAACAGAATTCAACAGTACATTAAAAGCATCACACACTATGACCGAGTGGAATTCACCCCTGGAGTGTAAGGATAGTCCAACACATGAAAATCAATTTTAGTGATACACCACACCAACTCAACAGATGCAGAAAAAGCACTTGACAAAATTCAACAGTTTTTCATTATTTAAAACTCTCAACACACTAGGAACAAAAGGAAATTACTTCAACATAATAAAGCCTACATATGGAACTCACAGCTAACATCCTACTCAATTGTGAAAAACTGTGAGCTTCTCCTCTAATATTAGGAACACGGCAAGGATGCCCACTTTTAACCCCTCTATTCAACACAGTACTAGAAGTCTAGCCAAGGCTCTTAGGATGGCGTGGGAGAAGTATCCAAATTGGAACGGAAGAAGTTACATTATCTCTGTTTGCAGATGACTTTATCATATACGTAGAAAACACCGACGACTCCACAAAAAACTGATAGATGAATTCAGAGTTACAGGATACGAAATCAGCTTTCAAAAATTAGCTACATTTCTATACACTAGCAATGAACTATCCTATCCAAAAAGGAAATTAAGCAAGCAATCCCATTTACAATAGCATCGTGAAAAATAAAATACTTAGCAATAAACGTAACCAGGGAGGTGAAAGATTTGTACACTTAGAATTGTAACACACTGCTGAAAGAATTCAAAGAGGGCACAAATGAATGAAAAACATCCTGTGTTTGTGGAAGGGAAGACTTAATATTGTTAAGATGTCACTTCCCAAAGCGATCTACAGACGCAACACAGCCCCATCAAAATCTCAGGGTTTATTTATTTATTTTTTTTACAGAAATAGAAAAAAATAATCCTAAAATTTATAAGGAACCACAAAGAACCTGAATAGCCAAAACAACCTTGAGAAAGAAGAACAAAGCCTGAGCACACTTCCTGATTTCAAAATATATTATAAAGCTATAATAATGAAAACAGTATCGTACTGATATACATACCAAAAGAACAGAACCACAATGAGATATTATTCCATACCCATTAGGATGACCGTTACCAAAAAAAATTAGCAAGTATTAGTAAGATGTGGAGAAATCGGAGCCCTCTCTACACTGTCGGTGGGAATACAAAATGGTGTGACTACTGTGGAAAACAGTATGGAGACGCCTCAAAAAATTAAAAATAGAACTCGTATCATCCAGTAATGCCACTTCTGGGTATTTATATTAAAAAAAATTGAAATCAGGATCTTCAAGAGATATTTGTACTCCCATTTCACTGCAGCTTTATTCGCAATTGCCAAATGTCCATGGATAGAGACATGTATAAACAAAATGTGGTATATACATACAGAGGAATATTGTTCAGCCATATAAAGAAGGAAATCCTGCCATACGTGACAACATAAATGAACCTCGAGTACATTATGCTAAACAAAACAAGCTAGTCACAGAAGGAAAATACTGCAGGATTCCACTTATATGTGCTATCTAATACAGTCAAACTCATAGAAGCAGAAAACAGAATAGTAGCAGTTAGGGGAAGAAGGAAGAAATAAAGAGCCACTGTTAACAAGTATAAAGTTTTAGCTACCCAAGATGAGTAAGTTGTAGAGCCCTGCTATGCAACATTGTATGTATAGTTAACAATACTATAGTGTACACTTAAAAATTTGTTAAGAAGGTAGAATTCATGTATCTTTTCTTACCACAAAAAAAAAGGAAAGAAAAGAAAAAGAAGAAGAAAGAATTCAAAGAAAAAAAGGGAAAGTGCCGGAGTTAGGACAAAAGCTCAGGTATGACATCAGTACCAGTACTGCCTCTAATATACAGAGCTATAAAAAGATATGTTTTGGGGAAGATAAATTGTGCTTGTTTGTGAATTAATCCTCTCTATAACCAGGGCCTTGATGAAAGGTATCAACTGTGAAGATATGGGGGGACTGTTTTGCCTTTAACCAGATATAACATAATCCAAGCTAATTCCACTCTCTCAACAAACATTTATTGTATCGCCACTATGAACAAATTGTTAATCAGAACAAAGACACTAGTTTTGCTGAAAATGTCTGTCAAAAAGCCTAAAAATCAGAACTTGGGTTGTTTCTCAGTTCTTGCTTTTCCACCATTAAAAACAGCTGCCAATCCCAGACAAATGCTGTAAGAAGTTGTACAGACACTAATGCACATTTATTTTCAGGCGATTAAACTCATTGAAAGAAGTTTTGACATCTTTAAATAAAATATTAACTATATTTCATTCAGAAATACTGAATGTGGTTACACCCTTCTTTTGGATCAGGAGAATTCAGTTTTCATTTAAGAATAAAAGGGCATCGGGGCTCCTGGGTGGCTCAGTCAGTTAAGTGTCTGCCATCTGCTCAGGTCATGATCCCAGAGTCCTGGGATGGAGCCCCACATCGGGCTCCCTGCTCAGTGGGGAGTCTGCTTCTCTCTCTGACCCTCCCTCCTCTTGTGCTCTCTCTCAAATAAATAAAATCTTAAGAAAAAAAAAAGAATAAAAGGACATTAACATATTTTAAACATTTTAATACATTAATAAATGAAACAGTTTTAACTCAATTAATACTGGGCTAAGATAAGTGCTTTGGTCCAATTTCTAAAATACTCTTTTAATAAAAGAACAAAGGAACATAGAAATGCTTAAAATATCTGCTTTGTTTTTTAAAAACATACCTTTTAGGAACCCATGAGGCCAGGTTACTGGAAATAAAGGACTTCCCTTCGATTATCTGAGTGATGCTCAAAACTCCATTTACTCATTTTAGTATTTCACTAAAGAAGTTTTAAAATTTTTAAATGGCTAGGACTTTTCTTTTAACTGAAACTAATCCTTAACCACAACAAACCCCAAAACACAAAATACCAACCAACTCCATGAGATGATATAAATTCTTGAGAACTTTACCAAGACTTTTGTGTAACCAAGATACAAGAGTATTTCATTAAAATGGATATATTTTAATCACTGATTTTAAAGACAAAGCTGTGATTAACAGATTTAAACATGAACAATAAAGTACAAAAGATAAAAATTTAAATAAAGATATTCTTGGAGCCCCTGGGTGGCTCAGTCGGTCAAGGGTCCAACTATTGATTTTTGGCTCAGGGTCATGAGATCAATCCCTGTTTCAGGCTCTGTGCTCAGTGGGAAGTCTGCTTGAGATTCTCTCTCTTCCTCTCCCTTTACCTTCCCCATCCCCGCCACGTGCTCATGTTCTCTTTCTCTAAAAAGAATAAATAAATCTTTAAAAAAAAAAAAAGAAGGAAAAAGAAATTCTTCAGACTATAAACTTCATGCAATGGACGAAATTTTCCTGAATGCCCAGCCTGTGAATATTTCATTTATTTCTGCGTCCTTGGTGTCCAGTACGGTACCTGGGCACATTTAACACATTTTTCCCCTATTATTTTAAATTAACAGCATCTTTATGAAAAAATTTGAGGTCAGAAGTCCTTTTTAGTCAGAGGGAAGAGGTCTTGTGATAAAAATGGCTTAAAGCAGAGAAGAAAATCAAGGGATGTGGGCTCTAGCACAAGGAACATGCAAGCCTAGTCCTAAAAGACTCTGCATTAGTCACTCAAAGTGGTTATTAAGGAGACTGACTGTGTATCAGCAAAATGAAAAATTAACACATTTATCAACATCAGCTCAGAAGAATGTATTTTTTAAACCTCCAACTCTTTGCATAAAGATACTAAAACCAACTTAGTATCTATTTAAATGGAAGTACAAAATACCAGTATAACCTAAAGAAGTTACTCAGAAGAAATTACACATCAACTCAGTTCTTAATCTCAATCTTTAGTTACAAAAGCAATAGGCCATTACAAATTCCTTTTTCTGTAAAAGGAGTTATAAGGACATATTAGAAACCCTAGGCCACCTGGGAGTGATATAGAAAATAGAAAAAGAAGGTTTTTACAAGGAAGAGTTTCCACTCTATGAAAAATGAGAGCTGGAACCAGAAAGAGGAGAGTAAGCATTTTTATGCTCTGGAAAAGTTCTAAATACGAATATAAGAGGTGCTAACACATGGCTACCTTCTGTAGCTCAAGAGGTTTTAATACAATGAAAATAATAATAATAGGGACCACAGAGGCAGTGTGTTAAACCACTATCTTCCTAAAGTATTTGCTTTTAAGGGGAAAATAGAAAATCCATATTTTGCGACTTGATTTGACATCCTAAGGAGTAGGTCAAGATGAAATAAGCACACTCCGCCTTATCTCTCCCACAGAATTCAACTAAAAGCGCTGGACAAATTTATCTGAGGACCTCGAAAAGTAAATGGTAGCAGGCAGATATAAAAAGAAAACCAGAACTGGAAGTACTACCATACCAGAGGCAAGTTTCCCACTTTCTGTTCCTCCAGAATCCCCTAGCCTGGTCTCAAAAGCCGACACTGCACACAAGAGGCACAAAGGAAAAGTTCCAGAGAAGCCCTCTATTTCTGGTCTAAGGAGCAGGAAGGAGATGCCTATGGATAACGGAGAGTGAGGGAAATCTCCTGGGCTTTTCTGTTTTATCCCTTTCACGCTAGTCTTGGTCCCCCTCAAATACCCGGCTAGCAATGGGGGCAATGGCAGCAGCACTCAGGTGGGCTCCGAAAGCTCCCAAATCCCTGTTCTTTCACAGAGAAACTGTAGTCCCAATAGGAAGAGGAGAATCCCTATTTCTTTTATCCTCTGTCTTCTTGCTGCTTGGCCACAGAGGCTGACATAGTCATGCAAAGTAAAGCCCCAACTTTTTAGTCAAACAACCAGGAAGGTGGGATCCCCGAGGCGCCAGAAGCTGCTAGGGAGACTGCAGAAAGGGAGGCTCGTGAAAAGCTTATCAAGTTGTGTGTGTGCTCCTGGGCTCACACATGAGCTGGGCGTGCATGGACTTGACTGTAAGAGCATACCAAACGGTCTGAGAACTAAACTATGACCTTTCCAGATTCGATACTAGTAGGCATATATACAAGTAAAATCCAAAAAATGAATGGACTCTGGAACCACATCCTACAGAATGCTAGTTACAACTTGAAGCCTGAACCTGACCAGATGAATTTCTTGCTAAAGCAAAAACTCAGCATTTTCTACAGGATTTAAACATAACCTAGAATTACAGAAGTTGAACTGCCCATAATACAATCCAAAATTAACTGCCATTCAAAACTTCAGAAAATCCCATTATCTCACAAGGGAAAAGACAAGCAAGATGAAACAGATGTTAGAATTATAGAACAAAATTATTTTTGCTGTTGTTTTTTAAGAAGCTATTATAGGGGTGCCTGGGTGGCTCAGTCAGTTAGGCGTCCAGCCCTTAATTTCAGCTCAGGTCATGATCTCAGGGAAGTGGGACTGACCCCTCATCAGGTCCTGTGCTGAGCGTGGAGCCTGCTTGAGAGTCTCTTTCTCCCTCTCCCTCTGTCCCTCCCCTTCCCCCACTTGCATGCTCATATACACTCTCAATCTCTCTTTAGAAAACAACAACAACAAAAAAGGTATTATAACCATGTCCCAAGAAGGTCAAGTACTCTTGAGACAAATGGAAAGACTGCCTCCACAGAGAAACAGAAGATTTAAAAAAAAAAGAAACAAATGGAAACTTTAAAATAAAAAAAAATAATAACCCAAACTTAAATTCACTGGAAAGCCTCAAAGCATGATGAAATGACATAGGAAAGAATCAGAGATAATAGGACTAGAAATTTTCCAAGCTGAATAGGAAAAAAAAAAATTACAGAGCCTCAGGGACCTGCAGGACAATGACAAAGATACAACATATGGGTCGGTAAAGTCCCAGAAAAAAAAGAATGAGGGGCGCCTGGGTGGCACAGCGGTTAAGCGTCTGCCTTCGGCTCAGGGCGTGATCCCGGCGTTCTGGGGNAAACTCACCCCCAAAACAGCAAAAACCAAACTTTTAAACTCAAGAAGCTCAGTGAACCTCAAGTAGGGAGAAATTCAAAGAAATCCATACCCAAACACTGCAACACCAAATTATCGAACATTTAAAGACAGGGAAAATATCTCAAAAGCAACTATAAAAAAAGATGTTAAATATAGAGTAATAATGATTCCAAGACTAGAGATTTCTATCAGAAACCATGGAGGCCAGAGGCAGTGAAACACCACTTTCAAAATGGTTAAAAGAAAAAAAAAGAAAGAAAGAAAGAAAAAAGAAAGAAAAAAGAAAAAGAACTATCATCCTAGAACTATCTAGCAAGCAAAAATTACTTCAAAATAAGGAAATTCTCAGATGGAAAATAAGTGAGAAAATTTTCCGACAGCAGACTTGCTCTAAAAGAAACGCTAAAGGGATTCTTGAGACACCAGTAAAATGATAACAGAAATAATAACTGAACTTCAGGAATGAAGGAACAGCAACAGATATAGCAAATATCTGGTTTAAACGTAATCAACAATTTCTCTTAAGTTCTTTAAATTGCGTACAACAGTTGAAAGCCAAAGTCCTAGGAGTGGATGATGGGGTTTTCAACAAAAGTAGATGACAAACTACACCACTTGAGTGGGAAGGAAAAGGTACCTAGGTGGTGTGCTCTATATACCACTTAACGTGATAAAATGCTAATTTTAAGTAGACCCTGTAGGTAAGTGTATTGTAATCCCTAGAGAAACCACTAAAAACCTATACACAGAGATATAATCAAGAACTCATAGGGGTGCCTGGGTGGCTCAGTCAGTTGGGTATTTGCCTTTGGCTCAGGTCATGATCTCAGGGTCCTGGGATGGAGCCACGTCAGGCTCCCAGCTCAGCAGGGAGTCTGCTTCTTCCTCTCCCTCTGCTCCTCCCCCACAGCTTGTGCTCTCTCTCTCTCTCTCTCAAATAAATAAAAATCTTCTTAAAAAATTCATAAATTCTTAAGGAAAGAAAAAAAAATCAAACAATCCAAAGAAAAAAGTGAATAGAAAATCAAAGGATGGGAAATGAAATAAAGAAAAAAATAAAATGGGAGACCTAAATCCAAACACATTAATAATTACACTTAATATCATTACATACATTATATTAACCAGTAGGAGTAATTATATTTATATAATACAATGTAAGTAATCATGTAATTAACTACACTTAATACAAATAACTACACTGAAACTTACTCTGAAATAAATCTATTAACAAAAAACCAGAGTGACAGAATGGATTAAAAAAAAAATGACCTAACTACATGCTACCAAAGAAAATGGAAGGAAATTCTCTTTAAAAATGATAAAGGCAAAGGAAAAGGATAAAGGCAAAGGATAAAGGAAAATCACTTTAAAAATGATAAAGGCAAGTCAAAAGTAAAGGGATAGAAAAAGATATACCATGTAAACACCAATCAGATTAAACTGAAGTGGCTATATAAATCAGACAGCAGATTATTTCTGACTTAGAACAAGTGAGTTACAACAAAGAAGAACATTACATAATGATAAAAGATTTGATTCACCAAGAAGAGATAATGACCCTAAATATGTACACACCTAACAACAGAGCCTCAAAATACATGCAAAAATGGATACAACTTAAAATATAATTGGAAAAATCCACAATTATGGTTGGAGACTTCAACACTCCTCTCTCAGTAATGGATATAAAAAGCATACAAAGTAACAGCAAGGATACAGAAAAACTGAACAGGATGATCAACCAACTCAATCTAATTGACATTTATAGAAAACTATAGAACAGCAGAATATACATTCTTTTCATTGTATGTGAGATACTCACCAAGACAAACCACACCCTAGGCCACTTAAAAATTTTAACAAATTTAAAAGAACTGGAATCACTCAAAGTGTGTTTTTTATTCAAAGTATGTTTTCTGACCATAATATAATTAAATGAGAAATCAATAACAGAAAGATAACAGGGCAAAAATTCTCCATACACCTGAAAATTAAGCATTTCTAAATGATCCTGGGCAAAAGAGTAAGATGCAAGGGAAATCAGACATTTACTTTTTGCTCAAAGTATCAGAATTTGCAGGGTGTAGCTAAAACAGTGATTAGAAGGAAATTTGTAGCATTACATGCTCATCTTTAAAAAAGAATGATCACAAATAAGCAATCTAAGTTTCTACCTTAAGAAATGAGAAAGAAAGTAAAATAAATTCAAAGCAAGCAGGAGGAAAGAAGTAACACAATAGCAGAGGATCCATAAAAAGAAAGGAAAAAAAGATAAAAACCAACTTAATAATAATAATAATAATAAACTGGTTCTCTGAAAAAGACAGATTAAACCCCTATATATACTGAAAAAGAAAAAAGATGACACAATTATCAACATCAGGAATGAAAAGAGGTATCACTACAAACTCAAGATTAAAAAGACAGGGCATGCTAGGTAATTCCATGCCCAGAAATTCAACAATTCAATGAAATTAACAATTCCTTGAAAAGCACTAACTACTAACGTTCACTCAAGAAAAAATAGATAACCTGAATAGTCCCATGCCTATTAAAGAACTTGAATTCATAGTCTGAAATATTCTGAAAACAAAACAAACAAATCCAGGCCCCTGCAAATTCTACCAAACATTTAAAGAAGAAATAACAATTCTACGTGATCTCTTCCAGAAAACAGAAGAGGTGGGAAAACTTTCCAACACGTATTTGGGAGCCAACATTACACTGGTACCAAAACCAGACAAAAACTACCGACCAAATACATCATGAACACAAATGCAAAAATGCTCAACAAAATTTAGAAAATTAAATCTAGCAACATATAAAAAGAATAATACACCACAACCAAATGGGGCTTACCCTTGAAATGCAAGCTTATTCAAACTCTTAAAAGTTAATCAGTATGATACATCATATTAACGGGAAAAAAAAAGGAAAACCATATGGTCATATCAAACAACACGGAAAAAAAAACATGACAAAATTCAACATCATTCATGAGTCAAACAACTCTCAGGAAACCATTAAGAGAAGCAAACTTCATCAACCTGACGAAGGGCATTGACAAAAAAAAAAAAACCCCATGGCTAACCTCATTCTTAAAAAGAGTGAAAGATTGCTTTCCCTCCAAGATCAAGAACAAGACAAGAATATTCATTCTCACCACTCCTAGCCAACATGATATAAGAAGTCCTAGCTAGGATAAGAGGGCGAGGGGAAAAAAAAAAAGATTGGAAAGGAAGAAATAACACCGTCCCTATTCTCAAACATTAACGTCTATGTAGAAAATTTCAAGCAATCTACAGAAAAGCTGCTAGAATAAGTGAGTTTCATAAGGTCACAGAATAGAAGGTTAACATATAAAAGTCAATCGTATTTCCAAATACTGGCAATTAAAAAATCAGAAACAAAAATTTTTAAAAATACCACTCACGTTGGATCAAAAAGAAATACTTGGATATAAGTTTAACAAAACAAATGAAGGATCTGTATGCTGAAAACTACACAATGCTGATGAAATCAAAGACTTAAGTAAATAAAAAGACATACCATGTCCATGGATTTTAAGACCTGATACAGTTAAGAGGTAAATTCTTCCCAAACTGATCTATGGATTGAATGCAATTCCAATAAAAATTCCAGCAGGATTTTCTTGTAGACATAGACAAGATTATGCTAAAAAATATATGAAGAAAAAAAAAACTAGAATAGATAAAACAATTTGGGGAAAACAAAGAACTTGGAGGACTCATACTATCCAATTTTAAGACTTACTGTAAAGCTACAGTAATCAAGACAGTGGGTATTAGTGAAGGAATAAACACATATATCAATGGAACAGAACAGAGAGTCCATAAACAGACCTACACAAATATGGCTAAGGTACAAAGGAAACTCCATACAGTCAGAACAGTCTTATCAATTAGTGGTGTTGCAACAACTGGGTATTCATACGCAAAAATAAAAACCAATACAAAAAAAACTTGACCTAACCCTACATCTTACACAATATTAACTCAAAATAGACCATATATCTAAATATGTAGTATAAAACCATAATACTTTTAGAAGAACACACAGGAGAAAATCTTCATGAACTTAAATAAGGCAAAGAATTCTTAGGATATGATTCCAAAAGCATAATCTGTAAAAGAAAAAAGTTGGTAAATTAAATTTAATCAAAAAAGTCCTCTTGTTCTGTGAAAGACACTATTAAGAGAATGAAAAGCCACGCTATAAACTAGGAGAAAACATTTGCAAATCACATAGCCAATAAAGGTTTTATACCTAGAACGCAAAAAGAACTCTCAAAACTCAACAATAATAAAACAGACAATCCAATAAAGCATGGGACTATGTTGCTGATGAAAATGCAAAATGGTACAGCCACTCTACAAAACAGTCTGGCAGTTTCTTACCATTTTAAACACACACCACAGAATCCAGCAAACTTATCACTAGGTATTTACCCTAGAGAAATAAAAACTTTTGTCCGCACAAAAACCTGTACACAAATGTTTATAGCAGCTTTATTCATCATCAACAGGTGGAAACAATCCATATGTCACTCAGCAGGTGAATGGATGGCACATCCAAACAATAGAATATTACTTAGTAATTACAAGCAATGAACTACCAACAGAATATGGATAAATTTCAAGCTATTATGCTGAGTGCAAGAAGCCAGTCTCAGAGGCTACATATTATATAAATTCACTTGTATGGCAGTCCAGAAAAGGCTAAACTATAGACTCAGAGAACAGATCGGAGGTTGCCAAGTGCTGGGATAGAGGAGGGTTTAACTACAAAGGTAACAGAACTGTTATTATCCTCACAGTGATAACAGTTACAGGAATCTACGCGAGTGTTAAAATTCATGCAAGTATACATCAAAAAAGGTCAAATCTACTGCATAAAAAATTTAAAACTAAAGAAAACTGAAAAAACTAGTACTCTTTTAATGATTCCACTATTTCTATTTTTTACTGAAATAAACTATCACCAAAACAAAAAACTTCCAAAAACAACATGTATTACAATGAAAGAAACACACTTCCATTTCCAGAAACAGGCTAGACTAGATGTTCAGAGAAATTCTTCCCAACACTGAATTCTCCCAAAATGCTTTTAATAGTATATCCGAGTTTGTGGTAAAGTAAGGGAAATAGTGAGAGGCAGAAAAAAGGACATGCAGTTCCGTTATCTGAAACCTTTGGGGCCAGTAATATTTCAGAATTCACAATCTGGGTTTTTTTGGTTGTTGTTTTTACAGAGGGAATGCACTATGTGTATATACGCCATGTTAAGGTTCTAGCAGCATGTGGAACAACACCACATACTCAAACACATTTACATTTCTACAGTAAGTTCATACCAGTTCAGGTCAAGTTTTGTTCATTTAAAAAATACCTTGTGAGAGTCAAAGCTTTCTGGGTTTCTCAACTGCAGATAAAGAAATCGTGGCCCTGCAGGAGCCAGTGCAAATCAAGATGGGCCAAGTTCGAGACAGGCAGGGCAGGCACCCGGGAAAACCAGCATGCCAAAAGACTTGAAGTATGCACTTTCAAGGGCAATTGCCCAAGGCCCAAACAGGGTAGAAGATTAGACCAAAATCATGCCAAAGACCCTAAGAGTGTGCCTGAAAAACCCAAGACAAAAATGTATTTTAAGTGGTACCAGGAAGGTAGTGAAGCTGCCCAGATGCATGGCAAAATACTCTGGGATAACCCAGGGTAATATTTATTTTCTTCTAGAATAACTCAATTTAAACAGCATTCTCGAAGAATGCCCACAGAAAAAAAATCCAAAAACCTATGTTCACAGACAGCCAAAAACTACTAAAATCACAAGCTACCAAGAGTGTGAATCTTAAGAAATAAATGCTGAATCAGATCCATAAAACCTACAGATATTTGAATATATATTTAATAAAGTTAAAGAAATAAAAAATGGGCTCAAAACTGGGATGAAGGGATAAAGGAACAAGAAATGAAAAACTGACCAAGCAAATCTGAATTAAAAAAAAAAATCTAGAAATACAAAGTTCAGTAACTTTTAGATAAAAATAACATTTTAAATAATTGATTCAACAGCAAAATTAGACCCATCCTAAGAGACAATAACTAAAACACATATCTGAAGAAACCACCATCAACGTGAAAAAGCTATATACTACATGATTTCAGCTCTAGGACATTCTGGAAAAGGGAAAACTATGCAGATAGTAAAAAGATTAGTGGCTGTCAGGGATTAGCAGGTAGGAAGAGATGAAAAGGCAGAGTATGGATAGTTTTTAGGGCAGTGAAAATACTCTAACACCATAACCATGGACAGATGTCATTGTACATTTGTCCAAAGCCATAGAATGCACATCAAATGTTAACTCTAATGTAAACTATGGCTTGTGGGTGACTATAATGTGTCCAGGTAGGTTCATCAATTGCAACAAATGTCCCCGCTCTGGTGGGGAATGTGGATGATGGCGTTGGCAAGCCTATACATGTGTGGGGCCCAAGGGTATATGAAAAATCACTTACCCTGCCTCAATTTTGCTGCGAACCTTAAACTGCCCTGAAAAGGGGCACCTGGGTGGCTCAGTAAGTTAAGCATCTGCCTTGGGCTCAGGTCATGATCTCAGGGTCCTGGAATTGAGCCCCACACATAGGGTTCCCTGCTCAGCCAGGAGCCTGCTTCTCCCTTTCCTCGCTTGTGCTCTCTCTTGCTATTTCTGTTGCTCTCTCTGTCTCCCTCTCTCAAATAAATAAATAAATAAAATCTTAAAAAAAAAAAAAAGTGCTCTGAAAAAATGAAGTCTTACTATGGGAAAAAAAAAGAAAAGGAAAAGCAAACAAAAAAAAATCAAAAAAGAATCACCTAGCCCGCGAAAGAACAGATAAGATCAAAGAGAGGAAAAACATGGAGGCTGTCTAATCAGAATTCCAGAAGGTGATAACTGAAAAATTAAGAAAGTGTAACCTCCAAATGACTAGAGAAGAAATAAAGAGGTGCTGTGGTTGAAATGTTGATTTTAAGTCTAGCTCCCTGCTCACTGAGCAAGTTACTTAACTTGCCTAAGCCATGATTTTCTCATCCGTAAAACGGGACAAAAATGCCGGCCTCACAGAGGTGGTGTGACGATTAGGTGAAATCCAAGTACAGCACTTAGCACAGAATCCAATAAACGTCACCTGCTGGCAATTAAAAAATAACTATCTACAAAGTTCATTAAAACAGTAGTAAATTAAGAATGAGATGAGGATGAAATAAGATCTCTGGGTAATGATCTGATTTCAAAATCTCTGGAAGGGAAAGGCAGAATGACTCTTAACCTTTCTTCATTTGTTAATTCTGCTAATATCCTTCTGATAAGAACAAATCACTGTAGGTATGTATCCCCGCTGTTCCTTTTTCATACACCAAACGTCCTCCGTCCTCCGGGATATTCTCCCAATCCTTCCAAATTTGCAAGTGAGTGTGAGAGAAAACTATTCCAATCCTTTTATTGTCCGGCCTCAATAAGTTCTACTTTGTAAACTGATTAAACAAACAGGATGAAGAGAGACAAGAAAACCACATACTTACTTTTCATTAATTTTCCTGATAATTCCTTTAGTGGTGAAGAGGGACTATTTCTACCGGCTACTAGAAGTCTGGAGGAGGATTCTTGGGTTTCCATGGAAACTTGATGCGTTCCTGTTCTGGCCATTTCAAGATGGAGAAAATGGGCACTGTCACATTCCCGGGAAAGCAGCAAGTGATTCTGAATGTTGCTAGTTCTATTGTTCAGGTCAATTCCTTCTGATTGAGTCATAAGCAGTTGGGCTGAGCTAGAATCCTCCAATCTCTTGTCAAGAGACTCAGTTACAAAAGATGTTGCAGTTTCATGCTTTTTAGATGGAGAGACAGGCTCAGCCAATGAGCTCTGCTTCACGGTGTTCAGACTGTGTGCTCTTATTCGGGACCAAGTTGTAGAGTGAAAACTTTCAGCTTCTAACCAAAATTTAACCAAATGCTCCATTCTCCGAAGTTCCATGAATTGAATGAAATAAGGGAGGACAACAGTGTCGCGCAAGACTTGTTCAAGGGTCTTTGAAAGACTTGATTTGGTCTCTTGAGTCTGGTAGTCCAGACAAGATCTGCCTGAAAGAAGCAAAGATTAGCAGTTCAGTAACAACGGAAGATTAACGGGTTAGTCAGCCACCTTTAGCATCAGTGGTACCAGAATTCTTGAATAAAAGTTTATTTCCAATTTAAATGAATAAAGCAATTTAAATGAATAAAGAGCTAGAAATACGATCATTTTGGCTTCTAAACAGGCAAAGAAACAAATGTCCAAAACTTAATCTATTAAAAAGCTCTTTGTAACTCAATTATTCTTATCTAACTTTTAAGGGCAGTTCGGACTATGTAAATTCTTGAGAAAAAAAAAAAAATCTTACAATACTAGTCCCAAAGAAAGAAGGCCAATAAAAATATGAAAATACATTCGATCTAATTAAAAATGCCAAAAAGCATTGTCTGTCAAACTGTAAGATGTTTTTTCAAAAAACAACAAAAACTAACAAAGGCACAGAAGAATAGGCAACACTGTCACCCACTGATGATGAAAATAAAAAATGGCAAAACCTCTTTGGAGGAGCATTCAATAACAGCCTGCAAAGCTTTAGGAATCTCATGATTTGCAATCCAGTAACTCCACCACTAGGAACTTTTCCTGAGGAAAAATTGTGCATATAATTGTGGATACAGCCAGAAAAATGTTACCAACTCTCAGCATTTGTTAGAATAAAAACCAGGATTTTATGTTGAAAAATAGAACTAAACTTACCAAACTTAATAAAGTAAGTTCATTTTATATGTAACTAAATCTAGGTTATGATATAACCACGACTAGGTATTAACATAAACAACAAAAACATTTTTTTTACATTTACAGCACTGACATATTAAGGTTCATCTTCATAAAAGTAACAGGGTTTCATCAATTATTTAAAAGGACTTTTCTTAATCCTTTGATATTCAAATCATTTTCTTTTGAAGCACTTCATGTGTCATCCTTGCTGGCTGTCTCATTTTCTTTTTCTTTCTTTTTTTCTTTCCTTTTTTTTTTTTTTTTTTTTTTTGGGAGGGGGGAGNAGAATGTGTGCGTGAGCAAGCACAGCCCAACACAGGGATCTATCTCAAGACCCTGAGATCATGACCTGAGCCTAAATCAAGAGTTGGGCGCTTAACCGACTATGCCACCCAGGCGCCCCCTGGCTGTCTCATTTTCAACGTTAACCAGTGCATCTTTGTCCACATGACTTCCTTGAACTTCAGGAAATCCTGATCCTTTGCAAGATTTACAATTTTTTAAATTAAATTTTTAACTTTGAGATAATGGTAAGTTCAACTACAACTGTTAAGACACAATACAGAGAGATCCCACGTACTCTTTACCCAGGTTCCTCATGGTAACGTCACACAGTTAACTATAGTACAGCATCACATCAAGGTACCGACATTGACATGACCCACCAATCTTACTCAGATTTCCCCATTTCACCTGTGGACTTCATTCTATACAACGTGATCTATGCAATTTTATCATACGTAATTCTATGCAGTTTTATCATATGTAACTGACAAACTACTGAACAGTTCCAATGCCACGTGGATGCCTTATGTGGCCTTTTATAACCACCTCTTCTGTTCCTAATGTCTGGCAAACACTACACTGTTCTTCATTTCCCTAATTTTGTCATTTCAAGAATATTATACAAATGGAATCAAAATGCATATAACCTTTTGGGATTGGCTTCTACACTCAGCATAGTTCCCTTGGGATTCATGCAAGTTGTCAGATGTATCAATAGTTTGCTCTTTTTCATTGCTGAGTAGTATTCTGTGGCATGCACGTAGCAGTTTGTTTAACCATTCACTCGCCTGCTGAAAGACAGCCAGTTTTTGGCTTTTAAGCTGCTATGGACATTGGGGTATAGGTTTTTGTTAATAAGTTTTGAATATAAGTTTCCATTTCTCTGGGATAAAGGCCAAAGGGTGCAACTGCAGGGTCATGTGACAACTGCATATTTAGCTCTGTAAGAAACTGCCAAACTGTTCTCCAGAGTGGCTATACCATTTCACATTCCCACCAGCAACACAGAAGTAATCCAGTAAAACTTACAATTTTACTTTGTGATCAACACGAATGCTGTTTGCAACGTACTGCTGAGTGTGACCCATAAACACTTTGACACCTTTGAATATATAGAAATGTTAAGCAAAGATGTCAAAAAAGGGACTAATTTTATTAGACATCAATTTATTCATTTTCTTCAATTTATGATACCACGACATGCAATTTTTATAAGTGTAGAACTCTGGGTAACAAAAGTTCACAAAACATCGATCTCCTGCATATCTTTTTTTGGGGAAGGCCGGGGGTGGTGGGGGGAGAAGTTATTTTAATATAACAGAGATCCTACTACCCACACTGCTATGGGACCTGCTTTTTGCACTTTAGCCTTAGATATTTCTCTATGTCATCTTCAGGCTTTTAAACGGCTCCCCAATACTTCAGATGCAGGAATACCACAATTTGAGTACTTCTCCATTAATAGGTATTTACATGCTGTTCCTCATTTCTTTGCTTTCACAAACAACACTGCAATAAACAGCTTTATACTATGCACATCTTTTTGCATATGTGTGAATACATCTGAGGGCTAGATCTTCTATTTTACATTTTGATAAATACTTCCAAACTGCCTTCCAAAAGATCCTCATCAATTTACACTTCCACTAAATAGGAATAGCCATTTCTCTCCATCTCCGTTAACATTCAAATGATCAAACTTTAAATATCTGCTGATGTGTTAGGAGGAACTCATTATTTAATTTGCATTTCCCTGAGTCTGAGTGAAATAAGGCATCCTTTTCATATAAGTAGTGGTCAAATATATTTCTTCTTCTGGAAATGGCCCATTCTTTTTTTTTTTTTTTAATTGAGAATGCTTCATATTTTATGCTTATGGGAACACAATAGAATATCATTCATTATACTTGTAGCTGTTATTTTATTTATTTTTAAAATTTTATTTATTTTTTAAGTAGGCTCCAAGCCCAATATGGGGATTGAACTCACAACCCTCAGATCAAGAGTCACATGCTCTACTGACTAAGCCAGCCAGCCAGGGCCCCCTATAACTGTTATTTTAAATACATTTTTTCAAAGCCCATTCCCATTATACAGTTCTAGTATCCTCCAGCAAGAGTTTCACATCATACATTCAAATCCTTCCTACTACTGGAAGTTAACAAAACATGAGTCACTTACCCAGGTCACCAAAATGAGCAGCCTCCATGTGGCTTGGCTGCTTCTTAAGTGTTGCTGTCCTGCTACTTGAAAAGGAGTCCATGTTGGCAGAAATGGCATTGATTGCAACATGACTTGGTCCTGCTGCCTCCAGCAAGGCATGATTTTTAGTGCTTTTTTGTGGGGAATGTACAGATACTGAAGCTATAATTTAAAAAAAAAAAAAGGTCAAAAATTAAACACAATTTGATAGCCTAAAAATGTCTCATAAAGGGCTTAAGAGAACTTCAAAAATTAAGTTTTGTAACACCTCTCTTACGTATGCACACTCAACAAAAAATACTTAAGGGAAAGGTAAATTAATCAAGCAGCAGAAAACTAGAAAGAAATGTCCCATCGTTATGTATAACTCTCAAAATACTGTGCCAAAAAGGGAACTTAAAACAGAGATGTTTCTTTGAGAACTTCTACTGATGACAGAAAGTACCAAAGCCAGAAAACATTCTGATATATGGACACTTTTCAATTCCTTAACCCTTTTTTTGTCCAAGGAACAAAACTAAACTCTTGGAATGGGGCAAAAATGAGAAAAATACTCTTCAGAATACTTATTTTTTTAATTGGGTAACAATTTCTCTAATGAAAGACACTTATGATCAAAGTTCAAGCTGCTCAAAGATAAAGCACATTTAAAAAACTCACAAAATATACCTTCTTTAGTAGTCTGAAGAAATATCCTATTGCCATCAGAATAAAGAGGTTACCTATTTGTTAATAGGAAATAAGCAAGTCAATATTAGAATACTGTCAAAGTAGTCCTGTGACCTTACTGCCATAGCTAGATCAACATTCTATCTCTCCTACTTATTCCACTCAAATATTAATGACTCTTATTTAAGGTTTCTAAGAAGTGTTGGCCTAGTACATTGCTATAGCAGGAAGGATAGAAGGGACGCCAGGAGGCGCAGTCGGTTAACATCTGCCTTTGGCTCAGGTCATGATCCCATGGTTCTCGGATCAAGTCCCGCATTGGGAATGCTTGCTCAGCGGGGAGTCTGCTTCTCCCTGTGGCTCCCCCTGCTTGAGCTCTCAAACAAAACAAAACAAAACAAAACAAAACAAAACAAAACAAAACAAAACAAAACAAAACAGAACAAAACAAAACAAAACAAAAGGATAGAAATGATACAGATTACCCTCAAGATAATACTCTCAGAGAACTCAACTTGTAGCTACTAGCACCATTCATTTTATTACATCTTCAACAGATAAGCACTCTCAATCTCAGCAAACAGTTCTCAGACACAGAATCTGAGTAATACCAGGTAATATTTCTTATGAAGAATACACAGTATTATAGTTCAATCTACTACTCTTTGAGATGTTTTTATAAATATAAAGCAGGTAAATACACGAATGTCCATACCTGTTTGTCAGGTTTCTGTATTTACTAGTCATTCATTAAGAGGTGGGAGAATGATGCAACGGAGTTGTCTTCAAGAGATTTTTTTTAGTTTTAGAAGAAAAGTCTTATTTTTTTTTTATTTCCATGATAAATTGAAGAAAGCAAAAGTGATTTCAGCAAGTTTATAAACAGTAATAGCTAGTTTTCTTGTATCGACAACAAGCTACAAATACCATGCAATAAGACTAATCGTTTCCTACTTAGGTATATATGACGAAAAAAAAACGCCATTAATTTACTTGTGCAAGGCTTTTTTTTCCTCCTGTTTCTGAACTTCTCTGTTAGAACTATTAACTTATTTTAGATGTTGCTTCCAGACAGTCTATCTTCCTTTGGTCTCCATAGTACTACCTGTTCCATATTTTCCTTTTCTACCTGTGCCTGCCTCTCAAGCCCTTAGAACACAGTAATTAAATGCGCACTAGGGGTGCTTGGGTGGCTCCGTCGGTGAAGCATCTGCCTTCAGCTCAGGTCATGATCCCAGGGTCCTGGGATCGAGTCCTGCATCAGGCTCCTTGCTCAGCGGGGAGCCTGCTTCTCTCTCTGCCTGCTGCTCCCCCTACTTGTGTTCTCTCTCTCTCCGACAAATAAAGAAAAACTTAAAAAAAAAAATTTTTTTTTTAAATGCCCACTATGTCAGATGTGGTCTCCTTCCATGACTCCTCTTTCTGAGGTTCTCTGTTCTTTTATTCTTTCTGCTAGAAACAGTATTTATTCTCAAACCTTTAATTACTACTAGAGCCATCTTTTCTGGACATATTTTTTAAACCTGTAAGCACTCCTCTTTTTCCCCAGCACATCTGGAAAATAGATAAAACTCTAGATAAAATAGGTACCTAAAATCTAAATGATATCTAAAGGAGATTTATTTATTTATTTATTTATTAAGATTTTATTTATTTGACAGAGAGAGAGACAGCCAGCGAGAGAGGGAACACAAGCAGGGGGAGTGGGAGAGGAAGAAGCAGGCTCCCAGCAGTGGAGCCTGATGTGGGGCTCGGTCCTAGAAAGCCAGGATCATGCCCTGGGCCGAAGGCAGACGCTTAACGACTGAGCCACCCAGGCGCCCCTAAAGGAGATTTAAAAAAAAAAGAGTTATTAGTAACTCTGGCTGATTCAAGGGGAAAGTCTCACTCACACTCTGGACCTGGACCTCTCGGCAACAGCCTGTAGGGTACACCTCTATGGAACTGGAACCCCAGTGGAGAAGCCCTGACCTGTACCTGAGACCTGCCCTTTATCTGGGCTTTGGGCCTGTCTTAATTCCTTACTGCTAGTTTTTCTCACTTTACCACATCCAGACCAATTTGTCCAAATATCAAACTCACTGCATCTTCTTCCAAACTAATTCTCCTACTCAATTTCCCTGTCTCTGTTCAATCTGCTAATCTCCAAAGCTCAAAATCTCGGACCCATTCTTTTTCACTCCACGTGTTTAACTGCCAAGATTGGTTGATTTTTCCTTAAAGATATTTAAATATCTACTTACCTGCTTATTATCAATACCACACCCTTAGTACAGGCCTTTCTGTATTACAGCAAAAGAACTAGGGTCTGGAAACCCACAAAACTTTTCCAGACCAACCTTTTCATAAATACCGTTTGTAAAGCATCAGTGTCCTGTTCAAAAGCCTACAGGCTCCCTATTTTCTCTGTCTCAACTCTCTGTTCTGGTCTTTAAGGCCCTTATACTTAGGTATCAATCTTCTGTAAAAATACCCCTTTATTTGTCTGAAGGTCCCTTTGCCCAATATATACTCAAAGAAGTAAGAAATATACTCAAAGAAATAAGAAGCTGGGCTGGTAGGGAAAAGAGAACTGCCTCTTTCAAATCCTTATTATTCAACTTTTATATAAAGTCCCATTTCTACAACATCTTCCCTACACTTAAGAAACCATTTGCTGATCTCAAATTCCTCTCAACTCCTCACAGTACTTCATTTAACTAAGTCAACATATTGAGGGCCTCTTCCGCTACAGCTAGAAAACAAGAGCTACCAATACAGTACCTCCAACACACCAGGCATCGCACTGGTTGCCGGATGCACACTCTTTGGGGGTACATTATTTCATTCTCTCTCACAACAATTGTGCAAGACTGGTATTTTCCTCATTTTGGAGATGTGGACACAGACAGACTAAAGTTAAATACTTTGCTGTAAGTCAATGAGATAGTAAAGAATTGTTTCAACAGGCAGGATTTCAACTTTGGTCTGCCAGACTCTAGAAAAGCACTCTTGTACCTTTGGTTAGAAACTCAGACTCTAGAATTATTGTGTGGATAAAATAATATATGTAAATGTCTCCAAGTACCTCCCACCCAACATGCCAAAATTGAACATATAATTTCCCAACTTGGTTCTCCACCAGTTGCACTGTTAGGCAAGCCAGAAAAGTAGGTGTTAATCTGAAATGTCCCTGTCCCTTACACCTCATATTTAATCAATAACAAAGTTCTATCCATTTTAGCTCTAAATTGATCAATCCAGTTCTCTTTTATTTCTGTCACTATAGATCTAGCCCATGCCATCTGTGAAATCACTTGATTAATGTTTCTCTCCCCTACCAATCTATATGTTCAATGAGTACAGGATCCAAGTCTTTTTTTGTTTAGCTGCAGTTCTGGCTAACGCTTAAAATGGAACAGGTGTTTGAGAAATGGTTGTTATTAGTATGTTGGTATATTTGCTACTATTCCAGGTCTAAGTTCTAATCAGACTGTAAACTTCTTGAGGGCCTGTTTCCTATATTGCTTCCTATGATTCTAAGGTAAGCCAGTGAATGCTAGCTGGCTTCATTCCTACAGGGTAGGAACATGGAATTTTTTAGCCTGGTACAGATTTAGAAGTTAGGCAGGCCAGCCCTCTTACTCCACAAATGAAGAATCTGAGGAAGGTTACATGACCTCCCAAGGTCATACTGTTAGTAGCAGAATTCAGGGTAGAAGACCTGAGAAATCTAAAGTGCCTGAGACATCAAATCCTTTCCTTCTACATTCAGATCTAGTCTTTACACATGCTGCTTGCTAAGGGCTTGAAGCCTTTATCAAAGCCAATCAAATTTTGCTTAAGGAAGGCAGTATGAACCAACATGGAATCCAACCGGCTTTAAATTATCTGAAATAAGCAAAAATTAAGACTGTAAGGTTCCCTAGTTCTTCCCTAATGTTACAAATCGTGTAAGTTATAATTAGTCTCTCTCCAGCAAACTGAGCATATATGGTTAATAGTCAGTGCTAGTAGCCACACAAGATACAAACATTTGAAAGGAAAATCTAAGTAGCAATCTACAGATCTCATGTAAATAAATTTCATTTATGAAATTTACATGTAATGGCTATATAAATAATTTCCATCATAATTTTCCATTCCAATCTTTGTAACTGACATAGTGAAATCAGTCAAAACTATAGTAGAGATTACAACCTAAAAAAGCAATGCTTTAACCTATAAACAAGGACAATATATTGATTACAATAAAGTACTCCGAATAAATTTTAAGTTAAGACCATTCATTCAAAGTAACAGAAAAGTAAAAACAGTAATAATCCGCACTTCTGGATAAACAACAGAAAACCAAGCCTTGTAAGTGGCAGTTCTTTACTCCAGAACTGTCAGCTCAGTTCACAGTATTTTTCACTTTTTATTTTGCTTTGTTTTTAAAGATTTATTTATGGAGCGCCTGGGTGGCTCAGTCGGTAAAGCGTCCACCTTCAGCTCAGGTCATGATCCTGGGGTCCTAGGATCGAGCCCTGCTTCAGGCTCCTTCCTTGTCAGGGAGTCTGCTTCTCCCTCTCTCCCTGCGTCTCTCCCCATTCGTGCTCTCTCGCTCTCTCTCTCTAAAATAAAATAAATTTAAAAAATAAAAAAGATTTATTTATTTGAGAGAGAGAGAGAGAGTGCACACAGTAGGGAGGGGCAGAGGGAGAGTCTGAAGCAGACTCTGTGCAGAGTGGGGCACCTGACATAGAGGCCGACACAGAGCTCGTTCTCACCACCCTGAGATCACGACCTGAGCCAAAACCAATAGTCAGACCCAGCTGCCCCTAGCTTTTTGTTTTTTAAAATAAAGTCAACTACAAACCATAAGAGACTCTCACCTATAGGAAACAAAGTGAGGGTTGCTGGAGGGGAGGTGGGTGGGGGGATGGGGTAACTGGGTGATGGGCATTAAGGAGGGCACCGGATCTAATGAGCATTGCATGTTATATGCAACTGACGAATAACTAAACTCCACCTCTGAAACTAATACACTATATGCTAATTCACTGATCTTAAATTAAAAAATAAAGTGAACTCATTGATTTTAGGGAATAATCAAACATGTGATTAATAGGAGGGCACTGGTTTACTGTGTCACTAGGACAGCCAATAAATGCTTAGTAAAAGCCTATCATATGCAAGGTGTTGAAGAATATACAGGTTGAGCAAGGAAATAAGTCACAATCATAAATAATTATAAAAGGCAGAGATGATTAATGGCAAAAGAAGCGGGAAGATAACAGGGTTAAATAGCCTATTAATGTAAAGCACATCACTTTTTAATACAATGGAATGCCGCTGAACTCACCTTTAATTGACTTGACATCTGAGGTCTTCTCTTGTTCTTTGCCTTTCACTGGAAGATAAAAGAGCATCATGACCAACTTCTACAGTCAAAAAGATCCTATCTACATGATGTAAAAATTAGATAAGCTTTATTCTAACAGATGAATATTCAAAGTTGTACAACAATGGAATAACTGCCTTGCAGGGGGACAGGACAAGACAGTTGTCAGGGGAAGTTTCTCTAAGGAAGTGACCTTTGAACATCATTCAGTCAACAGCACTCAGCGTGCTTATGGAGAGACAATGTCAGAATACCTGGGTTCAAATTCTAGCTTGCCACTTATTACACAGCCATGTGATCATGGACAAGTTACTTTACTTCTCTGGGTCTCAATTTCCCTGACTTATAAAAATTAGAACAGTAATAACAACACCTACCTCAGAGGGTTAGGAGTGAAAAAATAAATAGTTGTAAAGGGCTTAGAAGAGTAACGGGCACACAGTAAGTTTAGGATGTTAATTAATATCATTCAAATATGCCCACTACTAGATGCATCTTGAAGAACAAGAGTTCTTTGATTGTGTATCATATCTTACTTCTTGTGTATTCCCCTCACAGCATCAAATACAAACATTCTAAATTTGTATGCTAAATATCTAATATTAAGGCTTAATAATTTCTCTTAAAAAGCTATACAGTCTCTTCTCCATTATATGAAACAGTAGAAATTCTACTGCAAATATGCTAATAATATAATATCCAAGAAAGGAAGGTACATGGCAGCTTAAGCAAAGCGTGAACTCTTACAGGATCTGACATAAGACTATTTTTAACCTTCCTTCCTTTTCTTGCATTTTTTTCAACATTAAATTTTCTTTAACCCTACCATGAAAAGCCTATCAAAATAAGAAATCCCAAAATGACCATCTCTCTACTTGTGCTCTTAAACATTTAACACTGAAAGGCTAGTAGCAGGAAATAACTAGCTCTCAAGAGTATCTGATGAATTAATCCATCAACAAATATCTAAGTGCCTTGTATGTGCCAGACACCCTCCCGGCTCAGAAAAGAACAGTCCTGTCTTCGAGAAGTCTGTATACAAGAATGTGGAGACAAACACGGACAAAAACAAGATCATTTCAGGTACCGATCACTGCTGTTGGGAAGAAAAGAAATAAGGAAATGTGGCAGAAGTAACTGGGTTGCAGCCCTTACCGCAGCACCTGACAACTGACTACATCTCTCGCTTGAAACGTGAACTTGTCTTGACTTCCAAGGCACTCGACTCCCCCAGTTTTCTAGCTGCTCCTTCTCAGTTTATCGCCTGGCCAACTTCTCCTCTACCCACTGGGAGTTTCTCAACAAAAGGGTTTGAGCACCTTTTCTTTTCACTGTGTACACATATGTATTTCCTGGCTGACCGTAACCATCCTGAAGGTGTTCAATACCGCAGATAAGCTATGAATCCTGAATTTCTATTTCTAGTCTAAATCCTTTTTGACCTTAAATTCACTTAGTTAACCATCTACCCATCCTCTTCTATAATTACACCGGTCCAAAATGGAATGTACCATCTCTTCCCAAACCTGGTTTACATTACTTTTCATTTTTTTGTGTGTGAATGACACTCCCACCCCAGTTCCCAGTTTCTCAGGCCAAAAATCTCGAAGTCATTCTTAACATGTCTCTCCCTTACTTCCCACACCGAAACCACTTCTAAGACCAAGATTCTACCACTAAAACATACCTCCACAGTTTCACTTTTGTCACCCTCAATACATTCTCATCAGATCTAGTCCATATTTCAAACAGAAACGTACACACACAATCCAACTTTATCACATATTAGTGTTTTGCCTTACTTCCCTTTCCCCCCAAATATTATATAAAGGGTCCTCTGACTCACTACCTGATCCCATTGCTCTTCTTCCCTTCCCAGAGATAAACACTGCCCTAAATTAGATGTGTTTACTACCACGTATGTTTTTAGACTATTACTACATGAGTGTAAAACATGCAATTATTCTGTACATCTTTAAAAATGACATGAATAGCATTCTTCTACACATACATGAAACTTATATTCATCCCATAATTTGACTTGTCTATATTGATGCATTCGTGTGGCTCTAGTTCATTCATTTTAGCTGCTTAATTCCTTTTTTTTTAAGATTTTATTTATTTATTTGACAGAGAGAGAGACAGCCAGCGAGAGAGGGAACACAAGCAGGGGCAGTGGGAGAGGAAGAAGCAGGCCTCCAGCGGAGAAGCCTGATGTGGGGCTCGATCCCATAACGCCAGGATCACGCCCTGAGCCGAAGGCAGACGCTTAACGACTGCGCCACCCAGGTGCCCCTTAGCTTCTTAATTCCTAAAATACACCTTTATTTATTCATTTTCCTGTTAATGACCATTTCAGTTTTATTTCCTAGTTTTCATTATCACAAACAATGATGTGATCAACATTCTAGTACATGTCTTCCTATGTATATATGTAAGAATTTCTCTAGTATTAAACTATTCAATTCCTTTGTCCTTTACTTATTTGTAGAAATTCCATACATATTCTGGATACTAATCCTTTGTGTTGCAAATAACTTACCGGTATTTTATTGTATGGAAGCTTTAAATTCTAATGTAGCCAAATTTACATTATGTGGATTGTATTTTCTTATGTCTTATTGTTTAAGATATCCTTTCCTAGCCCATGATCAGATTTTTTCCCCTGTATTTTCTTCCATATGATTTCAAGTTTTGCTTTTTAAAATTCTGGGCTCTTATCTACCTGGAATTTATGTTTGTCAGATATTGGGAAACTACAGCCCATGGACTAAATCAAGCCTATCCCTAGTTTTTTATTAATAAAGTTTTAGTTTAGCACAGCCATGTCCATTTGTTAACACACTATCTATGGCTACA
This sequence comes from Ailuropoda melanoleuca, assembly GCF_002007445.2. Taxonomy (NCBI): domain Eukaryota; kingdom Metazoa; phylum Chordata; class Mammalia; order Carnivora; family Ursidae; genus Ailuropoda; species Ailuropoda melanoleuca. Next base: position 10,756,449 of record NC_048234.1, on the reverse strand, counting down.
AGGACACCATCTTGTCTTTTACAGAAAGTTTGCTGACCCCTGATATATATGATAGGAGATAGAAAATTTTATTTGGTTTTTGTTTTTCCTATTTGTTTTTTTTTTTTTTTTTGCCAGAGGGATAGCAAACATCATTTACTGATTAGTCCCACATTTCCCAATTGAACAGGAACTCTTTATCTACCAAGTTCCCATACATACATGGCTCTGTTTCTGGGCATTTAATTACCTAACCATATAATCAGCCTTTGGCAGGGCCAAGTCCTCTACCTTACTCTCTTTCGAAACTCTCTGCCCTAATAATTATTAGGTCAACTTGTCCTGATCCTAAAACCCCCACGGGAATTTTTAAAGTAGAACTGACTGAGTGATTAATTTGGGAGAGAGTTCACAGCTTTCTGGTATTAAGTCTTTCTATCCATGAACACAATATATCTATTTATTTGGGTCTCCTTTGACATCAAATTAGGTTTTGTAAACTCCATAAAGATTTTAGTCTTTTGTTTTTACTGACATACAGCGGTACAACTGAGTTTTAAATACTTACATATAAACACATGTATTTTAAAAACCCAGCCGAACTCTTTCATGAGTTCTAATAGTATGTGTGTAGATTTTTAGTTTTTTAATATATGCAATCATGTTATCTGGGACTAATGATTCCTTTGTTCCCCTTCCCTCCCAATACTTAAATTTCCCTTCTTTTTTGTTTTGTGTATGTGCTATTGTGAAGACTATAGTAGCTTTCTTTTTGTCTAATATCCCTTTTCCCATCCTTTTGCTTTTAACCTTCTCATGATCTTTTTTATATTAAACAGTATACAGGAGGAATCTAGTCTTTTCACTGGGACAGCCCATTTCTGTTTAATGTGGATTACTGCTCTTGATGTCTAAAGAATATCCTTCTTAAAACTTTAACTATGACTATGAATATTTTGCTTTATGTGAGACTGATATTAGGTACAAAGCAGTTCAGAGTTTTATCTTCCTACTACCCTGTTCATCTTATAATAATATAGTGACCTTTCTAGCCCTCATAATGTTTTGTGCTTTCAAGTATGTCATCTGCCACACAGCTTTCTTTTGGGTAACATTTGTCTGCTATATCCTTCCATCCAGTTATTTTCAATTTCTCTATGTCCTTATGTTTTGGTTGTGTTCTCAGTAGTTTACGGCTGGATCTTGGTTTATTATCTAGCCTGACTTTTTGTCTTTTAGCTATAGTCTTTTGCTAGAATTTAGTCTATTTACATTTATTGTGACCACTGATCTATTTAGGTTTATTTCAGCTACCTAACTTTGTACTGCTGACTATGCTTTTTCTTGTTTCTGTATTTCTTTTTATTATGAAACATCTAAAACAAAGACAATACTAGAATTTGAGTGACACTCAGGTTTATCAAATCTTAACATTATGCTATATTTGCTTCTGAAAAATTTTCAAAAGAAATAAGACATGCATGTGCAACTTAAGTCTCTCCCTGATCTTATTCCACCTTCTCCCTAGGAAATAATTTCATGAATTGAGTATTTATTGTTTCCACCCACATTTTTACTCTGTAATATATTTCTGTATCTGTAAACAACATATAGCATTGATTGAAGGTTTTTAAACTTTATACAAGTGGTCCTACCAATTGCCATTTACAACAGCAATGTACCCTAATCAAATCTTGGTATAGTCAGGCTTTAATCCCATTCTTCAGGACTTCTCAAGAACTTTACTTGCACAAGTAACACCTCTCTCTTCTGTATCGTTTTCTCCCTCTCTACCAGATCATTCCTATCAGCATAGAAACATATTCTAGCATCTTCTATCTTAAAAAAAAAAAAAACAAAAAAACCCCCTTAGCCCAAGAGCCCCTTTCAGTTCCTTTTCACTGCAGTTTTTTGAAAAGGGTGTTTTTAATTTTACTCTTGTTACTTTCCACACTTCACATTCTCCCTCCAACCCATTCCACCGATACCACTCTCAAAGTCATCAGTTACTTCCACATTATCAAACTGAGTAGTTATTTCTATCTGGATCTTGCAAGTGACATTCAACACAATACTCCGTTCTTTTTGAAACATTATCTTGGGGCGCCTGGGTGGCTCAGTCGTTAAGTGTCTGCCTTCGGCTCAGGGCGTGATCCCAGAGTCCTGGGATCAAGCCCTGCATCGGGCTCCCTGCTCCTTTGGGAGCCTGCTTCTTCCTCTCCTACTCCCCTTGCTTGTGTTCCCTCTCTCGCTGGCTGTTTCTCTCTCTGTCAAACAAATAAATAAAATCTTTAAAAAAGAAAGAAAGAAAGATTATCTTCTCTTACCTTCCATGATATTACACTCCTATATAACTGACATTTTATTTTTGATTCTCCTTCGTCAATTGCTCATGTCCTCTATTTAACTTCTTTTAATTTTTTTAAAAGATTTTATTTATTCAATTGAGAGAGTGAGAGAGAACAGAGACATCATAAGCAGGGGGAGAGGCAGAGGAAGAGGGAGCTGCAGAATCCCTGTCGAGCCAAGAGCCTGACATGGGGTTTGATCCCTGGACCCAGAGATCATGACCTGAGCTGAAGGCAGACACCCAACCATTTGAGCCACCCAGGTAGCCCTCAATTTAACTTCTAAAAGCCGGCTTAACTCCAAAGCTCTCACCTAGGCTCCATTCTTGTGTATAGTATGGCAGGAAATGCTACCTGGCCACAGAACTCATTTTTCTCTTTCTAGTAAGAGGGTTATAGTTTAGTAGCTAGTTACTAGATGGCTAGTTACTCTACATTTCTCAGAAGATTTTGCAGTTATCTATGACCATATGACTAAGTTCTCACCAAGAGAATATGAACAGAAATGATTATGTGCCGTTTTCTGGCCAAAGCTTCTCTTTCCTCCTTAGCATGGGTCAGAGGACTGAGGACAGACACAAAGGGCTATGACCCAGCTTTGACAAAATAGACCACATCCTAACGGAAAGAAGTGTAACAAGATGAGAGGAAAGTAATCTCTGAATGTTAAGCAAAGCCACCAAGTGAACTTGGACCATTACACTCAAGAGGGTAATAAAAAATATCTATCTTGTTTGAGCCATTACACTTCAGTGTATCTTTGTTGTAACAGCCTTAGCCTTCCAACGTAACTAATTGACATATTTTATGTATTCTCTAGGTGATCTCATCTAGTCCCATGTCATTAACCATCAGTTATTCAAAATATATATTTTTTAAAGATTTATATATTTGACAGAGAGAAAGGAAGCACAAGCAGGGGGAGTGGCAGGCAGAGGGAGAGGGAGAAGCAGGCTCCCTGCTGAGCAAGGAGCCCAATAGAGGGCTCGATCCCAGGAGTCTGGGATCATAAACCTGAGCTGAAGGCAGTGGCTTAACCAACTGAGCCACCCAGATGCCCCTGCAAAATATGTCTAAAGCCAGAACCAGATCTCACCTTCTGACCTCTTTCCAGAACTACAGACTCATACATCCCACTGTCTCCCCGATGTATCCACATGGATGTCAATGATCACGAACTCAAAATTGCCAAAAGACAGTTTTCAATTCTTCCTGCCCCAAGCTCTAAGCCCAAGGCTTTCCCAGTTTTTCTTTACTCCAATCACTTATTCAAGTTATGGTATTTCCATCTCCAAAACATATCCCAAACCCAGTAAGTTCTAGCCTTCTTCAAGTTCCTTAAACACACCCAGCTATTCCTGCCTCAGGACCTTTGTACTTTCAGTTCTCTCTGGCTAGAATGCAGTTCCTTTGATCTTTTGTGAGGCTGGCTCTTTCCCCTCATTCAGATCTCAAACTAAATACCATCTTGTCAGACAAGCCTTCCCTTAATAGCTAAACAAATATTGTCGTCTTGTGATCTACTCCCACATCAGTTTAAATTCCCTGCTCAGCACTTTTTACTAGTGGATAGTTTTTTGTTTTTACTCACTTATTCAACAAATATTTACTAAATTCCTAACTATATCCAGGCACTGACCTAGACACGGGGATACAGCTGTGAACAAAATCAGCTTCCATCTTAATAAAATACATAGAAAAGCAGATGCTGATAAATGCTGTAGAGAAAGTAAGCAAGATAGGAATGCAGGGGCTGGAATGTTAAAAGCAGGATGGACAGAGAAAGCCTCACCAAGATGCCAAGTGATCAAAAACCTGAAGGAGATGAGAGAACAAAATAGTAGGTGTCTGTAGGAAGAGGTTTCCAGGCAGAGAGAAAAAATAAGTGCAAAGGCCCTGAGGGGGGGAATATATTTGACAACAAAGAGGCCAATATAAATGGAACAGTGATGGAAAAGGAGAGCAGCAGATGAACACAGAGAGGAAATGGGAACTAGATTTAAGGAGGGCCATGCACAGGAAGCTACTGGAGGAATCTGAACAGAGAGATGTGGCATAGTGCATTTTGAAAATATACCACAGGGGTCAAGGATGGAAGAATGGAAACCAAATTGAAGCCTACAGCAAAATAATTTTCTCTATTTCCTTTTTGTCTTTAAAGATTTTATTTATTTGAGAGAGTGAGCGAGTGAGTGAGCAAGCAAGGAGAGGGAGAGAGAGTATCCCAAGCAGGTTCCACACTCAGCACGGAGCTCAATGTAGGGCTCAGTCTCAAAACCGTGAGATCATGACGTGAGCCAAAATCAAGAGTGGGACGCTCAACCAACTAAGCCACCCAGGCACCCCTGCTTTCTCTACTTTCATAAAACCAGCTTCCTCTTAACATTTAAGCTGAGATTTTAATGACATCCTCTCGGAGGACTTCCTTAACTGCCCAATCTAAACAAAGATGACCACCTAGAGCAGGGAGTTAATAATCAGGGATGGTAAGAAAAGGCTGAATTTGGTTACGTTCTGGGGTAGACTTAGCAGATTTGCTTATGTAGATATACAGCAGGAGAGAAAGAGAGGTTCAAGAAGGTACTAAACTTTTAGCCTGAGCAATTAAAAGACCAGAAATGCAATTTACAAGTGAGAAAAAAAATCTGGAGTTAAATTTTAGATATAGTAAGTGAAAGATCCATCTGTTAGTCTATTATTTCCATTAATAGATACAACTATATCTATTAGGTAGAGGTACAAAGTGGACCAACAGTTGGGTATACCATTCCTAATTCAGGGGAGAGAATTCAAGCTGGAGATGTAAATTCAGGAGTCATCAGCATATAGGTGGTATTTAAAAATGGTATTTAAAGACTGGATGGGATCCCTAAGCAGAAGCATCTCCAGCTTCTCCTCTTGCCACATTCAGTCTGCAAAAAGCATCTACAATGATCTTTTTATAACATAAAATCAAGTCATTCCTCTTTAAAAATTTTAAGGGGCACCTGGGTGGCTCCATGCGTTAAGTGTCTGACTCTTGATTTCAACTCAGGTCATGATCTCAGGGTCATGAGATTGAGCCACGCGGCGGCTCCATGCTGAGCATGTAGCCTGCTTAAGATTCTCTGCCCCCCCCGCCCCCCCCCATGCTCTTTCAAAAGAAAAAAGAAAAGAAAATTTAAATAGTGCCTCTGCATTTGGAATAAAACCTAACTATGGCCTACAAAGCTCTGAATCTTGTCTACCTAAGGCCAAATCACAGTGCCCTGCCTTCCTTTCTTGAAGGGCACCAAAAACTCTTTTTTTTTTTTTTAAAGATTTTATTTATTTATTCGACAGAGATAGAGACAGCCAGCGAGAGAGAGAACACAAGCAGGGGGAGTGGGAGAGGAAGAAGCAGGCTCATAGCGGAGGAGCCTGATGTGGGGCTCGATCCCATAACGCTGGGATCACGCCCTGAGCCGAAGGCAAACGCCCAACCGCTGTGCCACCCAGGCGCCCCCAAAAACTCTTTCTTGACTCACAACCTTTGAACATGCTCTTCTCTAGCCTCTGTTACCTCCTACTGATCCCTCAGCTCTAAGTTTCAAGGTCACCTGCTGAGGCCTTTCTCTAACATCAAACCAAAATATGCTTCTCCTGTCATGGTATCTCTGTCATAACATGTTATCAATTTGTAAATACACACAGATACTGAAAGAGAGATTTATTGTCTGTCTGCCCCAGCAGACAATAAGTTCCATAGGTGCAGGGACTTTGTCTTGTTCAGTGCTTAATTATGAGGGCCTAACACAGTGCCTGCCAAGCAGCAGACATTCAAAGGTATTTGTTGAACAGAAACAACAGTCTATTATGCAACATGCAATCTGCCTCATTATACATAGAATGCTTTCTTTCCCCTTAAGAAAAAAAAAACCAACTACTTCAACACTGTCAAATTAGAGCTATAAACTACAAGGTACATTATCAACAAAAGTTCCTTGTACCATTTTACAGGTGTCCTTCATTCAGCAGTACTTTCATTCATTCATCAGTTTCATTCACTCACCCCATGACATCAGTTACTAAAACTCTGCATGTACTTAAAAGGAATTCTTCAATTCATATCTGAATGGGGTCTTGGAATCATCTAATTCTCGGCTGAGAGAGGAGAAAAAAGTGGGTTAACACTTTTCTATCCCGGGTGACAGTAGCAGAGCAGTCATGTGAACCCAAGTCCCTGATATGGTTTAGCGTGTTTTTTTTTCGTTTTTCTCTGATACCTTTTCTCTTAAATAACAAGAACTGAAAGAACTACTATCATCCAAAAGACCTACACTTGTTCATTCTGGATATATATTTTTAATGCAACACACCAACTTTATCCAGGATCAAAATTAAGCTGCCTCTACTTAAAAACTGGGCAGCTGTTACAATTGAAAATCAGAAATACAAGTAGTTTACAAAGTGAGCGTTCCAACAGTCAACTTGCTAAGTCATCAAAAGAAGTCTTCATTAGGGAACTTTTAGCAATAAGGAATGTTATTTTAGGAACTGCAGGATCCCCCTCCCCACCCCCCCAAAAAAGGGGAAACTAGAAAACAGCACTAGTTGAAGAAAACAGCTTTTTCACGTGTTGCTTTTAGACATAAAACCCTCAATATTCTGAAAAGTCGGAGACTTCCGTAACACGGTACTAAAGGAATTTCCTTTTTCTTGATCCACAGTTGAGACACACACGCACACAAACGCGAAAACTGTTTTTGCGCAAACAGGCATTAACTTGTACGGGCTTCGGCAAACACTTTTGGACCAGCGAGACAATTCGCCTCTGACCTCGCGCGAGGAGGCCACCTTCTCCCTCCCTGCAGAGTCCGGGAGCAAAGCAAGGCACGCAGGGGGCGTCTGCGCGGAGGCCGAGGGCCTCGCCGCCACCCGGGAGGAAGCCCGTGCAGGCCCACCTGCCCCACCGCCGCCCCTGAGGCCCGGCCTGGCTCCCTGCCGGAGCCCCCTCTGCTACCTTTCCGCCGGAAGAAGGACATGGCGGGGCCCGGGTCGGGGCGGAGGGCGCGGGGGGACTGTCGCGGGGAGGGCCCGGCTCCCCTCATTCAGCAACCGGCCCGGACTTCCGGGTCCGCAGCGGCCGCCGCACTAGCCTGAAAAGAAACCCTTCTTCCGGGTGTGGGCCCCACCACCTCCTCGAGAAGCCCAGGCAGCTCCTGCCGCCATATTATCAACAAGCCGCCCGCCCGGAGTTCCGGTCCTTCCCCGCGCGAGGCTTCACGGGAGGCCGCACCGCCGGCCCCGCCCCCCATCCCCGCCTCCTTTCGTGGGTGCGGGGGCAAGCGCCCGGCCCGCCCATGTGACCCTGCGCGCGTGCGGCCTGTGCCCTTTCCCAGGTCCCGTGTCGTTTCCCCGGGTGGAGAGATACAGATGGCATCCCCGCAAAACTGACTCTCCCGGAGCCGGAGCCCTCCCCACCCCACCCCACCCCCGGACCCCGAACCTTGGACCCTGGACCCCGGACCCTGGACCCCGGAGCTGGATGGCGCGGCGTCTCAGGGCTGGGGCGCCCGGCCGTGGGCACTCAGCGTGCCCTTGTACACAAGGCGAGGCCAGCACTGCCACGCTCCGGCTTAGCCCCTCCTGTTTCTCCGTCCCAGTTAGGCTGAAAGGCGCTGTCCGGCCACAGCACTGCCAGGCCCTGCTGTCCCAGGCGAGCGGAACCCCCCCCCCCCCCCCCCGCCACCCTTCCCCGGTCGCGCGGGTACCAGGAGGTCAAGGTTCCTCAAAGGGGGAAGCGGAGGCATAATCCGCTTTATGCGGCTCCCCTGGCTCCTCAATCACAGTGACCTCGGCAGTAAAAAAAGGAGAAGTGGGCTTATTTTCAGAACCAAATTCCTGCGAATGCTCAAGTTGGAAAGGGACGGTAACATAAAGGCATCGCCAGTAATTACAAGGCAAACTGGTGAATTATCCTTCAAGCTTTGTTCAAATGCCTTTTTTCCAGTGAATCTTCTGGCCCTCCATCCATCCCTAAAGCAGAGCGAAACAAGTCTTCCCCCCACTCCTTGTCCCTCGCCGCTTGGCGAGTGCGCTCCTTGGGTAATAATCGTAGCCTTTTGTGTGCTCCTTTAGGGAAGGAGTCTGGAAGACAGCACTCAATAAATGTTCGCTGAGGGTTTCTTTTGTTTTTGTATTTGTAATCAGTGAAGTCCATCATGTGACGGTTGGGGAAACGGGACCAGTACAACTTGTCCAAGATTATGAAATGCCAGTGTTGAGACTATAACTAGAACCCGGGGTCTTTTCACCATATAATTAGAGCAACTTAATAGGTTTGATTTGGCCCCGGGCAGGTAAGGTAGTCACAGCTGATACTTATTTCATAAGTTTTTTATGCAGTTACTGTGCCAAACCCTCCAGATTAATAATAGTCCTTGGGTCAATCTTGGAAAACTAGGCACAGAAAAACATCTTGCCCAAGGTCACAAGCTAGCTAGGGATGAACCCTGGATTTCAAACTTAGAGAGTGTCCTCCAAAGCCAAAGATCGGACCTCTTGCTGCCTGGGTAAAGTGTGGACCGGCAGAAGAAAGAGAGACTGGCCGAAGCTCTGGGTGCCTTAGTGTATCCTTGACCTGAGTTGGTGCTGAGAGTGGATGTGTGTTCAACTCCTGCGGGCCTCCGCAGAAGCTGCAAGGGAATTTGGACAGTGTCCTCCAGCGATCGGAGGGGCTGTTGGAAACCAGCCTGCACGTAGGAGGACCACTCTGCTGTCTGTGGCCCATAAAACCAAAGCTCTCGCCCTTGGCTCCCCGGAGGTGGAGATGGGCTGAAGTCAAGGAGGAGCGCGGCTGAGGTGCCGTGGGTATAAGGGAGTAAGGGGGATCTAGCAGAAGTATAAACACAGGGCATCCACGCACTTGGCAAGAAAGCACAGTGCCCTTCTCTCTTTCCCTTCACCCCAGGAGTCCAATCCCTTGGCAGGGCCTTTTTGTATTTGTTGATTGGTTAGTTGCCTGGGACAGAAGGGGGAGTGCAAGAAATCTCCTGAATATCACTGAACAGGAGCACTGCCAAGGAATATGGGGGGGGGGGGAGTGCTCTAATCCCTTTCTCATTTTCTGTAACTAAGCATACAACCAATATAAAAGCAGGGTCCTACCCTGCCTTCCATTGTGATTACTGCTCTTGAGCCCCTCCTAGCAGAAATTCTGAAGCGGCCTTTAATGCTCCAGGCAGCAGAGTATGTATCCTCAGTCACGTAGTAATACCTGTTATTATTTCTTAAGTACTTCTGGGCTCTCAGTGTACTAAGTGCTTTATAATCACAATCTCACTTCATCCTTTACTTTCTCCCCCCAAAAGACCCCATGAGATGGTTAATATCATTGCCCCCAATTTACAGATGTTGACCTTGAGGCTCAGAGTAACTTACCCAGGGAGCGCAAGGCTAGTAAGGGGTAGAGACAAGATTTTGACCACTGTCAGTCTGACTCCAAGCTATTTGCTTATACTACTCGCTCCTGTCTTTCTCTCCACCTCCCGCTACTACCTATTCAGCTGATGTTCCAGCATGGGGTGTCTGTTTATTGGGCAAATACAAGGCGATGAGTGATATCTAGCAGTGCAGATGCCTTCTGAGTCATCACCCGTTAAAGTGTTTATACGCTTAGGGAAGCTTTAAGTGTACTATAATACCATTTAATCTGTAGGAATTTGATGATCCACAGATGAATAAAGCTAAAATAAAACAAGAATATAAAAATAAGCAAGAGTATTCCATTCAGCTGAATACCCACTTGTGGCAAACTGGATATTCTGCATTGCATTTCTAAATTAATTAGTTAAAGCCACTTTAATTTACACATAAAACAAATTTTCACCAGAAGGAATTCCTTTATTATACTCCTAATTTTTAAAAAGATTTTATTTATTTATTTTTGAGAGAGAAAGTGCACAAGCCGGGGTGGGAAAGGGGCAGAAGGAGAAGCAGACTCCCAGCTGAGCGGGGAGCCCAATGCGGACTCTATCCCAGGGCCTTGGGGTCATGAGCTGAGCCAAAGGCAAACGCTTGACTGAGCCACCCAGGCACCCATTATATTCCTGATTTTAAGGGAGTTCTCACAGTCTGTTTTTTTTTTTAAGATTTATTTATTAATTTTAGGGGGGAAGGGGCAAAGGGAGAGAGGGAGAGAGTCTCAAGCAGACCGCACACTGACTGCCAAGCCGGACGTGGGGCTCAATCTCACGACCCACGAGATCACGACCTGAGCGAAACCAGGGGTCAGACGCTTAACTGACTAGTTAAGCCACCCAGGTGGCCCCCTCACAGTCTTTTTATACCAGTTATATCAATTACAACAAATCAGTGTGGTAAAATCAGCAAGGTAATCATCACAAAGCCAGTGAATAAAATTAAAGTCCTATGACAAACACTTTTTACAAATTTAATGAAGAATTCTGTAACAAACCTTCTGACAGATTTGATTGTCTATATCCAGCATTTGTAACATCGAGGAAATTATTCAAATAAATCTTTTGACACTATAAGGAAAAAAAGCTCCCTGTACCTTATTAGTAAGCAGATTAAAAACAAACTCAGATTTATGACAAGACTCAGAATGTGTATTGATGTAACTTAAAATTCTCATCAACTCTCAAAGACTAATTCTTAAAAGAGTGTTTTACATTCTCAAAAGCATTTGCATCCATAGCCTTGTAAAATTTATCCCTAAAAAAAATGGTGGCCTCTGAGTTTAGTTTTAATGAAAGCTAAATCAAAGCAATTTGGGCTCAGTGTAATTTATTTCTTCTGTAGTCTCTAATCATGCCAGATAAATGGGAGTTTAGTGCACATTTTTCCCATCAAAGGAACCAGAAACAAGTAGGAGATAGGACAATAATTTCAGAGACTTCCTTATATACACCCCTGGAGCATAACATCCTTGATCTTCTCTGGAGGTAAGACTATGACACATAACTATTCTCAAATATTTCCTCCCAGGTGGTCTACAAGCATGTACCTCCCAGCCTCTAGAACTATAAACGCAGTTCTCACTGGAGGTGGGGTTGTGGAAATCCACTTGTCTTTCAGCTGCCCAAGACACACTTCTGTCCAGAAGTCCCCTTAAACCATTTCTTGTCATGCTAGACTTGTTGGCCTTTTCCTTCAGTCTTATGGTTCCTTTGGCCTTTGGAGGTCCTCTTGCATATACCCCCTCTCATGAAACAACTTCTAATAACAGTAAAGCAGGTCATTTAGACTAGCCACCTGCTGCAGAATATGGAAAAAGGAAAACTAAAACCAAGAACTGCAAGACAGTGAGGAGACGAGAAGGTAATGATGAATTATCAGATGAAGAGAGGAAAGAAAGACCAAATCTAGTAAATTAAGTCCCGCATTTGGGGCCTCTTTTCTGGGAGCTTCCCTGTTCAGGGAAAAGAGACTGAGAAGCTAGCTGAGTGATGCTTTTGAGAACGTCACAGACATTAGGACAAAAGTGGGAGTCCCAGGGATGCTTTGGGCCAGGATTCTGAAAAAGCTACATCAGAAGTAAACCAGCCCTTAGCAGGGCTTGCAACCCAGCTTCAAGTCATCTGTGTGACTTAGGGAATCTTAACCCCCAGCAGTACATCAAGAAAATCCCAATTTGTGGTGCCCCGGGTGCCTGATGGAAGCAAATGAAAATCCACACGGAATAAGATAATACCACCCAAGGTCTCAAATTATTTCCACAAGCGGTTGTTCAAACATAATGTCTGGCACACAATCACAGATATCAGGTGCATGAGGAGATAAGGCGCTGGGAACAAGGACCAAGAAAAATGATAAGCGATAGAAATAGTGACACAGGAGCTCCAGATAGTGTAATTATTGATCATAGGTTTGAACATAATTATGCTTGTTATGATCAAGGATATAAAAAAGAACATTGGGGGCCGCCTGGGTGGTACAGCGGTTAGGTGTCTGCCTTCGGCTCAGGGTGTGATCCCGGCGTTATGGGATCAAGCCCCACATCAGACTCCTCTGCTGTGAGCCTGCTTCTTCCTCTCCCACTCCCCCTGCTTGTGTTCCCTCTCTCGCTGGCTGTCTCTGTCAAATAAATAAATAAAATCTTTAAAAAAAAAAAAAAGAACATTGGAAATTTGGGCAGAGAACTGGAAATTATATAGATGAAAAAGAAGCAACTAGAAATTCTAGAACTGAAAAACAAAATGATTGAAACTAAGAACTAAATTGATGGATCTGTAATCAGAGTTGTAATAGAGAGAATTTGTAAAACGGAAGATAGGTCAGAAGAAAATATCCAGAATGAAGCGTGTGGTGAACATAAGAGACATGGAGAAGAATACAGCGAGAAGGTCTATCACATGCTTGATCAGAGTGCCAGAAGGGGAGAAGAGGGAGGATGTAGCAGAGAAAATATTTGAAACATTAGTAGCTGACAATTTTCCTGAAGTGAAGACAGAAACCAGCCTACCAATTCAAAAATCGCTGTGAGGGGCTCCTGGGTGGCTCAGTCGGTTAAGTGTCCTACTCATGATTTCAGCTCAGGTCATGATCTCAGGGTCGTGAGATCCAGGCCCTCATTGAGCTCCACACTGGGCATGGAGCCTGCTTAAGATTCTCTCTCTCCCTCTCCCTCTGCCGCTCCCCTCCACTGCTGCTTGCACTCTCTCTCTCTAAAGAAAAAAGAATCACTATGAACTCCAAATGAAAGGAAATACACATCTAGACTATTATAATGAAACTTTGGGAAATAAAAAACAAAAAAAATACTATTTTTTTAAAGATTTTATTTATTTATTAGAGAGAGAATGTGTGTGCATGAGTGAGGGGGGGTAGAGGGAGAAGCAGACTCCATGCTGAGTAGGGGGCCTAATGTGGGACTTGATCCCAGGACCCTGAGATCATGACCTGAGCCAAAGGCAGATGCTTAACCTATTGAGCCACCCAGTTGCCCAACAAAAAATTTTTAAAAATAGCTGGGGGTTTGGGGCGCCTGGGTGGCTCAGTCAGTTGGGGATCTGCCTTCAGCTCAGATCATGATCCCAGGGTCCTGGGACCGAGCTCCACATTGGGCTCCCCCCATCATCGGGGAGTCTGCTCTCCCTCTGACCCACCCCCCTTCTCGTGCTCTGGTGTGCTTTCAAATAAATAAATAAATAAATAAATAATCTTAAAAAAAATAGCTTGGTGGTGCCTGGGTGGCTCAGTCAGTTAAGTGTCTACCTTTGGCTCAGGTCATGATCTCAGGGTGCTGGGATCGAGCCCTGTGTCAGGCTCTCTGCTCAGTCTGCTTTTCCCTCTCCCTCTCTCCCTCCCCCCGCCCCTGGCTTGCACGCACTCTCTCTCTCTCAAATAAATGAATAAATAAAATCTTAAAAAAAAATACCTGGGGGTTGGGGAAACAGATTACCTTCAAAGGAGTGACACTTAGGGATCTGGTATTTTCAACAGCTTACGGTGGAAGCCAGATGACTATGGAATTAAATCTTCAATGTGCTGGAAAAAGTAACTAGCAACCTGGAAGCCTATACCCATATATTTCAAAGATGACACAAAATAAGACATTTTCAGATGAAAACAGAAAACAAAATGTCACTAGCAGACCTGAATTTACCAAAGAATTTATGAAAAGTGATATCAGATGGAAAGTCTGAGCTGTAAGACATACAGAACAAAGAAAGTGGTAAATATGCAGACAAATAGAAATCATCATTTAACGATAACGTGACAGTAACCCACTGTGAAGTTAAGGGGTACAGTCTGTACAAGATCTCCCTCACTTAGAATACCAGTTGCAAGTTTGGGGGTCCCCAAGATCACCTTTAGGTTTGATAATTTGCTAGAAAGACTTGCAAAACTCACTGATAGCTGTTACCTTCACAGCTATAGTTGTGAACTGCTAGTAGATACAGGTTGGAGTCAGCCAAGGGGAGGAATGCATAGGGCAGAATCCAGGCAAGTACAAAACACAGAGCTTCCAGTCGTGCTCTCCCCATGGAGTCAAGAGAGCTTTACTCTCCCGGCATTGACATAAGACAGTATGCATGGAGTATTGCCAACCAGGAAAGCTTACCCAAGAGTAGTTTCAAAGAATTGGGACTCCATCACACAAACATAGTTGACTGCCTTTGCAACTGATCTCAGTCTGTGGCCCTTGGAGAGGTCACACTGACTCCACGTGACCCAAAGGCCCCACCCCAAATCACATTGTTACAATATGGCTGGCCCAAATGATAACAAAACACTTCTATCAGGCATGACATTCCAACAGCCTAGAGATAACTGCCTACCAGCCAAGAGCTGAGGCCAGACCTCTCTTCGTGCAGTGTTTTTTTCCTACATAATTATTTGCTACATAAATATCTAACAAGTCTAAAAATTTCACCTGTGTGGCAGGCCCCTAAATCTTCGTAGGGCTTATATCCCACTTGTGACGTGTGTGTGTCTTACCAGGGCATCCAGAATACCTGCCATTTGTTGTTCACTGGGTCTAGTTAGCATGATGTCATCAATATAGTGTCCTAACATGATGTTCTGCAGAATGTCCAGACAATGAAGGGTTCTTTAGACCTGCAGTGTCCATTATGGTAGCCCCTAGCTCCATGTAGCTATTCGGCACTGGAAATGTGGCTGATTAAAATGTGCTATAACCATAAAATATACATCAGATTTTGAAGATTTGGTATGAAAAAATAATGTAAAATATCTCATTAATATAGTTATATCGATTACATATCGTAATTGATAATATTTTAGATATGTTTGGTAAGTCAATACATCCATTATTAATTTCACTTGTTGCTTTTTGACTTTTTTCCAGTGTGGTTACTAAAATTACACATGTGGCTTACATTATATTTCTGTTGACAGCATTGCTCGGACTCTTTCACTACTGAGTGTGATGGTTAGTCTTACGGGTCAACTTGACTGGCCTCGAGGTGCCCATAGTAAGTGTTCTTTCTGGGTGTGTCTGCAAGAGAGTTTCTGGATGAGATTACTATTTGAATTTGTGGACTCAGCCAAGTAGATTCCTGCTCCATTGGGGGTGGGCATCATACAATTGTTGAGGGCCTGAATAGAACCAAAGGTGGGGGAAGAAGGAATTTTTACCCCTTTTTTCCTGCCTCACAGCTCGAGCACGGACATCTCATCTCATGATCTCCTGCTCTCAGACTGGGATTTGTATTATCACTTCTGGTTCTCAGGCCTTCGGCCTTGGACAGAATCACACCCTTGGCTTTCCTGGGTTGCCAGCTTGCCAACGGCAGATTATGGAACTTCTCGGCCTCCTAAAACACATGAGCCAATCCTTTATAAAAAAAATCTCTCTCTCTGTCCCTCCCAGTTCTGTTTTACTGGGGAACTGTGGCCAATCCACTGACAGCAGTAGAATTAACAAGGACTGGACAAGACTGAGTTTGTGCTGTTCTCCATCCCAGATGAATGCAAACTGCTTTTGAGCCTCCTTCTTAATGGAATTCGAAAGCAATGCATATGCTAAAAATATAGCCACATACCAATTGTCAGAGGCTGTGTTAATCTGGAAGGGCAAGTATAATTAGGGCTACATCTTAGCTAAGTTTATAGTAGTCCACCATCATCCAACATGATCCATCTGGGTTTTGGAGGGCCATATGCCCGTGAATGCAATGAAAAGTAGAATGGGAACCACTACCCATTCTCTAAATCTTTGAGGGAGGCAGTCACCTGTCGTGCCACCCAGCTTGATTTGTTTTCTTGGCCAGGGGTGGGGAGTAGTTTCAGAAGCTTCCAATTGGCCTTTCTTTCTCCTTTTTTAAAAATTTAATGACTCTTACTCAACAGGTCAGGGAGCCAGTGTGAAGGTTGTGCCAAATTCTAGGGAAATCCATATTGATTATGCCTCATAAATGATTAAAGGCCTATTTGGAGAAAGGATTGGGAGAATAGCCACTATATATATTTGTTGTGATAGTTCAGGGTTTTTCAAGATTTGGCCTCCTTTTCAGTTGCTAGGCTCAGATCTTAGAACTCTCTCAGGTTTGGAGACAGATGAAAGATGACTTTTCTATCATGGTAGTGACATCAGCCTTCTGATATCTGATCTTGATCTTTTGATTATATGAATCAAATAATACCTTGTTTGCTGCCTGTCTTAGTCCCTTCAGGCTAGAAACAGAAATACTGTGGACTTGATGACTTGAACAAAAAAGTTTTATTTCTCACGGTTCTGGAGACTGGAGAGTTCAAGATCAGGGGCGCTGGCAGAGTCTGGTGTGTAGATGGCCACATTCTCTCTGTGTCCACACAAGGCAGAAGGGGCAAGAGAGCTCTCTGGGGTCTCTTTTATAAGGGCATTAGTCCCACTAACAAGGGCTCTCTGATGACCTAATCAACTCCCAAAGGCCCTACTTCCTAATAACATCACCCTGGGGGGGGGCGGGGTTAGGATTCCAACATATGAATTTTGGGCAGACACAAGCATTCAGTCCATAACACCGCCCATCTATCTCACTTCAAGAACATAATCATCATTAGCCGTTCCCACATATCCCTGCGGGTCAAGGCACTCTTGGTGCCTCTGTGGTGAGTATATCTCTGACAATTTAGGGCTGTCACGTGGGCTCTGCTATTCTGGAATCCTCTTATCACCATTAACACTAGGGAGTCCAATTTCATAACAACATCTCCTACCATAAATCCTGGGCCACCATTCAAGTTGTCAGTAATCCAGTGGCCTTCTCACTAATTTGTTCCTTGTTTTACAGACGGGTGACTCCTGGGACCTCTTAGGAAACATAGTCAGCTGATAGGCATGACATGATACATTCTGACATTCCCATCTCTCTGACCTGGAATTATCTCTCTGGCAAACCCAACCTTCTTTATGCATAGGCCAGCTGCTAAAGAAAGACCATAGACAAAGACTAACTGATGTTTGCAGTAGGCAGCTATCCGGTTACCATGCACAGAAGTAGTAAGGGGTGTGGGCCAGGTATCTACAGTCTGCTGCATTATCGCAATCCCCTTGTGGCTGAGGAAATAACCACGGTGTGGATCTGAAGACTCACTGGGCCCATCATCAGCTCAGTTTGAACCTGGACTTGATTATCATTTGGCCTCCATAAGCCTTCATTTTAGACAGAGGAGCATGTGATGTCCTCTGGTTTCACCTGAGATCCCACGTCACACAGTCCTTGGAAAATTTGGGTCTTTCTTTTATCCTGGTGCATAGTTACCCTGGAATATGACCTCCAGTCTACCTGGGGGAATGATTGGGGGAAAATTTACTATATAGACTTAGGGTGGTGTTGCAAGGTCCTTCCTTAAAGGGACCCAACTTCCCTTTCAAACAATGAGCTCTGGGCCTGTGAACTGATGTTCCCCTGGGAACTTGAGAAGGAATGTGGTTTCCATGATGACAGCTAACATGAGCTTTCTACTCATGAGCTCTTGATTCTTTTTAAACTATATAAATAAGCATGCCCTGCTCAGTTGACCCATCTTTTCCCCACAAGTAACACTATGATCCATTAGCTGTCTCTCCAGATAGATCTCTATGGGTCAAGGAACCTTGATGGCTGGTTCGTCCTTGCTTCCCACACAGTAATTACACTCACCTTCCTTTGATATTTAAATACAGTTGCCTGGCCTCTGCCATTCTGGAATCCTGTCATTCCCACTGATAGTACGACCTCTCTCACTGTCCACACCAGACCAACAGAGGTCTGCCACCATTGAGTGTCTCAGAGATACTGGTGGCCCTCATAAAGGCAGTGTCTCTTCTGACGGGTTCTCGAGTCTTTCATGGGAAATCGGTTCCAACGTCCATACTTCAATCCTTCTGACCTTTCCTTGATACTGTGTCCAGGAAGTTCTGCTAATATCCTCTTCATTTCTGTAGGCCAGGTTCCATCCCAATAGTCAATTAGGACCAGCTGTGGGTATTGTGGCCATAGCACTGGGTCTTGACTTGTGGATGAAGGTCCCCATGTGGGGAAAATTCCCCTCACCCTTCCCCAAATCCAACAGTTTCAAAATCCACTTTCCCACATGCACCGCGGGTTCTTCCTGTCACAGTAGCCAGGACCACAAGTCCTATGATATGTGTACTATTTTCTCCCAGAGCAGTGACTGATTTTCTTGTTCTGGATTTGCGGGCACCTGACTCTGGCTATTTGCTTTAAAATAGTCAAGAGTGGAGGGGTGGATTTTCAGTAGAAAAGGAACTTTTGTAGGGTTTCTGTTTCAGCAGAACTCATGCTACAGTCTCCTCTAGTGAGAAGGGGGCTCGAGAAGTCTCCTGGGTCAAGCTTCTCAGGCTTATCTACTCAAACGTTCCCATTTCACAGCTCAGATTTCATTCTTCCCCGTTGTGCTCTGACTTTGACTGGGAGGCCTGTCAAGAGGATGCATTCTCTTTTTCAACTCTGCCATTTTTTGTTTGTTTGTTTGTTTTTAATTAACATATAATGTATTATTTGTTTCAGGGGCACAGGTCTGTGATTTATCAGTCTTACACAACACCCAGTGCTCACTACAACACATGCCCTCCCCAATGTGCATCGCCCAGCCACCCCATCTCCCCCCACCCCGCCACTCCAGCAACCCTCAGTTTGTTTCCATCAACTCTGCCTATTTTGCAGTTAAATCCTGGGCCTGCTTTTCAGCAAAGTCTGTTCTAAAATTGCTTCTTGAAAGCTGCCAGAGGGGCCCTGTGGCTTTTCACAGTGTGGCTGGAATTGGCAATTGGCTACCCTGAGCCTGCTGTTTTGTTTTCAGCCAGACGCCAGACCTGTCACCAAACTTCGTTTCAGTGAGTCATAGCTGAAAGCCTGAGTAATTGTGAGGCATGGGGTTCCCTCTGTTTACACGGGGTTATTTGCATCTCCACCCACCACCATTCATCATGTTTTTATGGCTATCATACTGGTAAAAAATCTAACTCTCAAATCTCAGTCACCCACTTAGGCTTAGCCTGGGTTCCCCAGAAAGCAGAGCCAGTGGCAGAGGGCTCATGGCAGGGCTACATCCAGGAGCACATTCCCAGGGAGCAGGAGTGAAGAATAAGGGGAGTGAAGGAGGACAGAGGGGAGCCAATGTGACATGGTGTTATTGAGTGGGCTGCCACCAAGTGGGAAGGATGCCGGTCTGTAGGGTTGTGCCCCCAATAACCTGTATAAATGGACCCACCAGCTCTTATCTCCCATTGATCAACAGTTCACCCCGCAGAGCATTAACTCTCCTGCAACCTCACGTCTGTGCATACAAACCCCAGGGCATTGTCAATACAGAAGCCCCAGAGCAGGGGAGAGAGACACAGTCATGGCAGGAAGTGAGGTACTGTCAGATTACCCTGGTGTGAATTTGTCCAGAGCCCATGCAGAGCTGGAACCAGAGCCACAGGAGACTGAGAGGCTCTGGAGTGGCCCAAAAGAAGGATGGGAATTAGTGGGTGACCACACATGCTCCACCCCAACTCCAGACCTGAAAGTCCAGAGTGACCAGGAGTGAAGCCAAGGGAATGTGTGTGTACGAGTCACAAAATTGCATGGATTCTAGTATCTGTAGGGCCCAAGGTTCCACTGCCCATATTCTTAATGTGCTGCTGAGAGTGAGGGCTGTAAAGAAACCAGATAAATGGGATGCTAGAATAACCTGTTTGGCTTTGGGTTGTTTTGTGTGCACGAGGACAGTTGAGTCGTGGCCAATGTGTCAGGAGTGGCTGAGCCTTCAGAGTCATATATGCCACCTCAAGTCCTGGTGTGGTTCTTCATCCAGGCTGTCTCAAATGTATTTCACAGAGCACCCTACTATCAGCAATGGTCAAAGCTAGACGGGATCTTGGCAAAGGCCTCGCTCTGTGGATCAGAACACTGGTCTCTCACCTCAGAAAAAGAGCAATGAACATTGCCGCCATGGTGATAATTTCAGCTAGCATTTTTGAGCACCTACTAGACACACTTTCTGGAAAACTTAATCCCCGTAGAGGCTCTCATTTTGCAGATGAAAAAGTCTCACATTGGCTCTGAGGTAACACCAGCCTGCATGATTCTAGTGAAGAGAATGTAGGCACTGACTTTAAAAAAAAAAAAGATTTTATTTATTTATTTGACAGAGAGAGAGAGATAGCGAGAGAGGGAACGCAAGCAGGGGGAGTGGGAGAGGAAGAAGCAGGCTCCCAGTGGAGCAGGGAGCCTGATGCGGGGCTCGATCCCAGGACCCTGGGATCATGCCCTGAGCTGAAGGCAGACGCTTAATGACTGAGCCACCCAGGCACCCCAGACGCTGAAGTTTAACTTAAAATTGTTTGGTGTCTCCCTCCCTCCTTCAGAAGGAGTCTAGTGAGCCCGAGCCTTTATAATCAATCCTCTTGCCCCCCTCCTTCGAATGCCTATCTGCCCCCAATCATCGAATAAATTTAGATGATGTCTCCCCCATATTCTATTATTATGAACATCTATTCCTGCATGCTCAGTATCTCGATAAAAGGATAGAGATAAAGACTCACATCTGTTGAGTGTATGCTGAATGCCAGATATTGTCCCAGGGACTTTTCATTTGCTTAAGTATCGAAGCATTTAAGTCTCACAACAGCCCGAGATGTTGGGTATTATTATTTGTCTCATTTTGCAAATGAGGAAACGAGCCATCAGAGAGATGAAATGAATTGCCTAAGATCTTTCAGCTAATAAAAGGCAGAGCTGAGGATTGGAACATGGTTCTGTCTGCGTCCACAGCCCCTTTTCTTTATACCACACTGCATAAAGGTTGGGTTTGGTGAATTTAATGATTCATTTCATTTGAACATGATAACCACATTTCACATGGGAGTGACTGAGAGGTTTTCAGCTCTGGGTTTTCTGACTTAAACTCCCTCTCTCTCTTGGTCCTGTCTTAGGAGAGTCAGAAACCAAGTGTGAGACGTGGGTCTGCATGCAAAAGTGCAGGACAACTCCAGAGAGCTCTCGTTTTCAAGTCAAGCGAAGCCATAAAAGAGCCATAAGGCAGAGGTTAGACCCCACCTGAAGCGGGTTCATGAAACCAAGATGCTCAAGGATGAACTTTCTATCCAGGAGTCTATCCAAGCCTACAATTGCTTTTCGGAATGAATGTTTTTAAGACTTTTTTTTTTTTTATAACAGCTGAAAGTTCAGAGAAACGGAGCCTTGCCCTCATTGAATCAGGCAACAGTCAACTATGGAGACAGGCAGATATAATAATAACTAGCACCCCAGACTTGTGTAACCCCAATTTGCACAGGCTGCTGGAACCAGACCAGCTGGGTAACTGTGCCACCAGGGGGCTGGGAAGACAGAGCTGTACCACTCCCGAGGCAGGTGAGAAGAGGGACAGTGAAACCCACATTCTAGATAGAGAAAGGTCTTATTTGGGGTGGGGGTGGGGTGGGGTCTCTGTGTATAAAGGGACCAAAAGGGACTTCTTGTCTGGTCTTTTCTCACTGACAACTGCAGAACAAGGTGAGTCCATCTCTCTCTTTGTCTCTTAGATGTATTTATTTATTTTGGGGGGAGGGACAGAAGGAGAGGGAGAGAGAGTTCCAAGCCAGCTCCGCCCTGAGCGTGGAGCCTGAGGTGGGGCTCGATCTCACCACCCAAGATCACAACCCCGAGATCACGACCTGAGCAGAAACCAAGAGTCAGATGCTCAACCAATTGTGCCATCCAGGCGCCCCAGGTGAGTCTATCTCTTTATAGTGACAACCTTTGGATTGGCAGGGAAGATGGAATCCAGTCACCATTCCTTAAACATTTTCTGAGTGTCTGTTACATGTCTGTTCTTAAAAGATGGCATCGCACACCAGAAAGAATGTAAATTCTTTACATTAGTGATCTGGATACCTATCCCTGCCCCGTCTTTGTCCTTGGGTAAAATATTTACCCTTGGTGAGGGGCATCTGTAAAATGAAAATATCACCTATCTCACAGGGCGGTTGTACGTTTAAAAATAATGTATGTGAAGTGTGTAGAACAGAGTCAGGCCTATAGAAATCACTCAGGATTGCTGTTGTCATTCTAATGCTTTTGTTATTTATTTATATTGAAGGTCTAGCCCCTGTCCTAGGCTCTGGGGCAGGTGCATGGAAGATTAGACCTGTTGTTGCCCTTGAGAAGGACACTAGCGGAAGAGCCAGAGACCTGAGACTCTGTGTTCATAGAGTCAGAGGGAGAGGGGAGTTAAGTGTGACTGGGCCACCACTTGCACTAATAATGACCCAGTAGTGCCTTTCCAGCTCTTCTACCCATCTCCTACCTTTTCTTCAGGATGCAGCTCCAGATCCACCTCCTGCAGGAAGTCCTCCCTGATTGATCCAGCCCTTGCAGACTTAATTGCTTCTAAACTTTCATACTTGCAGTAATACATCTACCTATTATTGAATACCTCTTATGGACAAGACATGCGTTAGGCATTATCTCATAACCTTTTCACACCTTTGAGGGACAGGTGTCATCATTCTAATTTTACAGATGGGGGAATAAAAGGGCTCAGGAAAGCCTTGTCAGGACTCTATAGATAATCCACAGCAGAGCCAGAATTCAAACTCAGATCTGGGTGATTCTAAAGCCGGGACTGGCAAACTGGGGATCTTGGGCCAAATCCAGTCCATCCATTGGCTATTTTTGTAAATAAAGTTTTATTGAGACACAGTCATGCTCATTATTTGCATATTCGCTATGGCTGCTTTCACATCACAAGAGCAAAATTGAGTCATTGCAGAAGAATCGATGTTTTGGTGGGCTCAGGACAAAGTTGAACTGTGTGTGTTGAACTGTGACATGGTCCCAGAGTCTTGCTTCTTTAAAAAAAAAATGTAATAGAATTGGGAGTTCTAGTACCATATCAGAAGGTAAGGATGGATCTTTGGGAGCAACTAACAGGTTCTGCCTCAGTGGCAGAGATTTAAAATGCATCTGTCTGACCCCCAAACCAGGGCTCTCAACTGTGGTCATTTGTAGAGAGAAAGATGGAGTCACTCGCGTCAAGCAGCGGCCTGTGTCAAGCAATGACGCAAGCTGTCAAGGGTACCGCAGCTACGAGAGATATTGCAGAGACTAGCTTCAGATGACACCCCAAAGTAGGTCCGCAGGGGCCCAAGACTGATTAAATCCCTTTAAAAAACGAAGAAATCTTGCAGCAAACCATCAGACTCTTCAGACATGACCCCTCTATGTCTGACCACTTCAAAAAGGCAGCTGCTGGGGCGCCTGGGTGGCTCAGTCAGTTAGGCGTCTGCCTTTAGCTCAGGTCATGATCCCGGGGTCCTGGGATCGAGCCCCTCGTCCAGCTCCCTGCGCAGTGGGGAGTCTGCTTCTCCCCTCCCTGTGCTCCTCCCCCCCGCCCCCGCTCATGCTGTCTCTCTCAAATAAATAAACAAAATCTTCAAAAAAAAAAAAAAAAAAAAGCAGGTGCTGCTGAAGGCTCTGTCCCATTGATCTCCAAACAGAACTGAGATCCTTCACCGCTTGAACATAATAAGCAGTGAGTGCTGAGACCTGACCCAGATGGGACCGAGGCGTTATCTCAACTGCGTGACCACAGACTGACTTCTTCACGTTTGGTCTGTTGAACCCCCTCTGTTCTCTTGTTCGCTGTGTGACTTGTCTTATGTTCTGCTCTCTGTGCCACATAAGAAGCCAAGTCAATCACGTGGTGAAATGTCATTGAGTTTGGACCCCTGATCCTGCTTGATAATTATGTTAACGTTGCTTTAACACTGAACAAAGCTGACATTGTGGAAAGACACAACTCCGTGTGTGTGCCTTCATAGCGGGCTCATGACATCACTCATTTAATTCCATCTGTAGATCTAGAAATGTTCTTATTCAATGGCTCGGTGGTATACAGGCATCTAAAGTCACACACGTGAATGTTCTCCATATGAAAAAGGCCACACCCAAAGTTGTCCACTTAGACCTGGGAGCTGTTTGTCAGGTTTTCTACTCACACATTCCTCCTACCTGTTCCTCAGTTTTGTCACTAGCTACCAATTAAGTCTAAGGGGAGATTTGGAAGGAAAGTTGTAAATAGGAAAGCTTCACCTTTCTTTTTTTGTTGATAGTCAGTGTTCAGAGGTCAAGAAGTAGAGATATATTTGTATTTCTGGTGGTCTGGAAGCCATGTGACTGAGAGAAGTCCTTTCCTCTCACTGCACCTCACGTTCGCTTCCACAACACGAGAAGCCCGAGTTAGTTGACTTCTGAGGGTCCTTCTATTCCTTGGGTTTCCTTTGAAATCTCAAGTCTGAGAGTGGCCTTCTGCAGCCGTCAGCCCCCCTCAAAATTTCTGTCTCTGATGGTTCGGGACTCCTGTGTGGTTCATCACAATGGAGAGGATCCCATTTATTTGGAAATGGGTTACTTCTTCCAACTCAACATGGAGACCCAGCGTTGAAGAACTCTGGTGGTTCTTCTCAAATGTAGAAATAGTACAGTACATGGAGGCTGAGGCTGTCACTCTTTTTCATGTGTGGTCAAATATACATAACATAAAGCTTACCATCTTAACCATTTTTCAGTGTACGATTCAGTGGCATTTAGCACGTTCATGCTGTTGTGCAACCAATACCGCCATCCATCTCTAGAACTTTCTCATCTTCCCAAACTGGCACTCTATATCCATTCAACTCTAACTCCCCGTTCCCCCTCCCTCTCACCCTTGGAAACCACCATTCCACTTTCTGTCTCTCTGAATTTGACTATTTTAGGTTTTTCATATAAATGGAATTATACAATATTTGTCCTTTTGTGACTGGCTTATTTCACTTAGTGATTCATTCATGTTGTAGCATGCCAGAATTTTATTCCTTTTTAAGGCTGAGTAATAATAACAAGATCCATATTTGTTCATCCATTTATCTCTTGATGGACATTTGGATTGTTTCTTCCTTTTGGCTGTTGGGAAAAATGAACATTGGTATATAACAGTGGTTAAGTCTTTATTTTCAATTTTTTAGATATCTACCCACGAGTGGAGTTGCTGAATCGTATGGTAATTCTATGTTCAGTTTTTTAAGGAAATGCCAAACTATTTTCCACAGCGGCTCCAGCAATTTACATTCCCTCCAGCAATGCATAGGGGTTACAATTTCTTATCAACACTTGTACTTTTCTGGTTTTTGTTTTATTTTCTTTTTAAACAGTAGAGAGAGAGAAAAATAATGAATTGGGGGGAGAAGCAGAGAGAGAAGCAGATTCCCTGGTGAGCAGGGAGCCCGATGAGGGACTTGATCCCAGAACCCTGCAGCCGAAGGCAGACACTTAGCCAGTTAAGCCACCCAGGAGCCCTATTCAAGTCTTTTCTTACTCATAAGAGATGAACCTGTACTTTCTCCAGGCCAGCCGTATCAGTCAGTATAGGCTGGGTTATGCTTCAGCAACCAACAACTCTAATATCCAGGGGTTGAAACAACAAAGTTTATTCTTCACTCATCTTACATGTCTCACACAGGTGCACAGGGGGCCTCTGCTTATTGTGGTGCTCAGGGACACAAGCTGACAATTACTTCATCACCATGCATTCTTCCACTGTTATGGCATCAGTGCAAAGGGGGCATGCTAAAGCGTGTGCTAGGTCTCAGAGCCTCTGCTCACATTACATTTACCAAAGCAAATCATATGGCTATGCCTAACTTCGGAGGAAACTCCAAAGGTACATTTTAAATAAAGCAGGGAACCGTTATCCTACCATGATCCTGGAAAAAGAAGAAGCAATATATTTGTGAACAGCTGTAATGACCACCACCTCTGCCCACATACTTCCTTAGGCAGCTCATCCTCCAGCCTCACTGGAGGTCGGGTTGGAGTTGGGAATCTTGCCTGATGCAGAACCAGAATCTCTGGTTTCTTCCCTGGCTGCCGCTCTCTGAAATTTATTGCATAAGATTATATCCCTTTTGCCTGGCTGCCCTTGTGAATTTTTTTCTCTTTTCTCCCTGTACTTTGTTACTCTTATTATATTTCAGATAAGGGAGATTCTGGAGCCCTGCTTCAGTTGGTCATCTTTATCTGGAACTCTTCTCTTACACAAATATTAAAGGTGCATTGCAAAGGCAAGAGCTTCGTGTAATGTCCTCCCAAGGCCTGACCAGGAAACCTATCTATAGGTATGAACTGTTAACATTCATTAAACGTTTATTCTATATCACACACTGGAAGTACCCTCTAGGCTCATGATCTCATTTAAACCTCACCCCAGCCCTTTGAGGTCAATACCATTATACCCATTTTGCATGTGGGGAAACTGAGGCTGAGACCCAAAGTTACACTCCTTGTAAATGATACAGCCTGTGTTCTAACACGATCTGCCTACAGCCTGCCACTACCCAGTGTTCTGGAACAAGCGGAGGGGTCCTTCAGCGTTGTACCCGAGATCAAGGAAGATTTGACTTGGCCCTGACCTTTGCTCTGAATTCCCCTCTACTTTCTCACACTATGAGTGTCTCTCTGTGGGCCAACATCTCATTGGGAAGTGAGACAAGCAGTTCAGGGATAGTTTGGAAATAGATGTATTTTGGAGCCTGTCTTTGAATTGTATTTGTATTTCAAATTGAACTGAATTTAAATCCTGAGATTTTAGTTAATTCCCATAAAAACAGGTTCTTAACTGGGAGTTAAACTTGTGTAGGGTCTTCAGCGGTCCCAGGATCCCTGGAAATGTGTTGGATTGGTGCATTTCTCCAAGAGAGCGTTCACTGTTTTATCACATCTTCAAATGGGTCCATGACCCAAAGTGTTATTAATTCCTGCCATAAAACATCTAAACGTTCTTGTCTGGGGCACCCGGGTGGCCCAATCGGTTGGGTGTCCGACTCTTGGTTTCGGCTCAGGTCATGATCTCAGGGTTGTGGGACACCTCCCCCCCCCCCCCAACNCCCCAACAGGCTCTGTGCTCAGCAGGGAGTCTTCTCTCCTCCCTCTGCTCCCCCACACCCCTTGCACAAGTGCCCTCTCTCTAAAATAAATAAAGAAACAAATCTTTTAAAAATTAAAGTTCTTGTTCAAAATTCCAAATAGTCTTTATTTTAACTTTATTCAGTTAAAGCAGCCAGCCTCCAGTTCGCGGCTCTGAAGTTTTGGCGCACACAGTTCAGTGCTAGACAAGTCCTCTAGGTGGCAGCATAACCCTCGATATAAACACAGTCCCTCTGGCCTGAATTTTCTTGCCACATTTCTTTATACCAAGCATGGAAGCCAGACCCAGACGTTCTTCCAGCTCTTTAAGTGGTTTACCTCAACACGAGCTAATATGCTACATGCTTACTGCTGTGATTGTCGGTTTCACGTTTTGACTACTGCACTGATTTCAGTAAGGCCTCAGGTAGTACCGATTGGAAAATCTGAAGTACAGATTTCCCCCCAAAGAAACTAGAAGAACACTGACAATACCATTAACTTTGTTGTATTCTCAGTCCCTGAAGCAGAGTTGGTTGAACAAATGAATGAGCGGATTACCAGAAGGAACGCACAACATTAGGCATCATCTGGGTCGGAGAAAGGCTTCAATTCAAACGGCCATATATGTGGAAACCCCAGTGCACGAGCCAACATTCTTTTTTTTTTTTTTTTTAAAGATTCTATGTATTTATTTGAGAGAGAGAGAGAGAGAGAGAGCGTGCATGCGTGGGAGAATGAGCAGGGAGAGGGGCAGAAGGAGAGCAGGCTCCCCACTGAGCAGGGAGTCCAATGCAGGGCTCTATCCCAGAACCCTGGGATCCTAACCTGAGCTGAAGGCAGACGCTTAACTGACTGAGCCACCCAGGCACCCTCCAACCCCAACATTCTTGATTGCAAGCAACAGAAATCCACCCTGGCCGTCTTAAGCAAAAAAGGAATTTGGGGGACAATATGGGAGTAGACTATAGAATCACGGGGAAGGGTTCAAACTTTGGATTGTTCCCTTACTAGGCGTCTTGTGTTTCAGGCTTGTGGATAGATCCTTTGACAGAGCCCTAAGTCATTCATATTCCAGGGCCCCAGCTGCCAAAAAGTGAAGAGAGGGAGGATGGTCGGGATGCAGGTTCCCTGGGGGCAAGGTAGTGTCTATGTTCACCACAAGGCACACACCAGTGTCCCCTAGCCTGCTGGGCGGGCTTTACTGGAGCATGTCTGGGGGCTTCTCCAGCCTCAGTCCCATCACCGGGTTTTTATTATCACTCATTTCTTCTTGGCTTCTTGGGATAGTTGTGAAGACTGCAGACATTCTTTTTTTTTTTTT